>NC_051157.2:125221847-125380801 GCF_013339745.2 Dermacentor silvarum
TTCGGTATGATCTAAAAAAATCCGAGGACACCTAAGCATTTCTCGTGAGTTGTGAATGCGAAAGCGTGAATGTTCACTTGAACGCCGCTGAGTATTCGTTTGAGTTCTGTGCTGCGAGTAATGTGCCATAACGGTAGGTGCTACCTGAGCCAGCATTCAGCAGCAGCCTGTGGTCAGCGCCGCACGCCATGGATGCGCGCTTGCGTCTGAGAGAAGTGGTTCTTTATAAAGGCTGAGGTTGGCGCTATCTTCTGTAGGCCTTTAGGGAGCACGGCTCAGTGCCAACGGGGAGGCGGAGAGTTTGGGAAAAGATGATAGGAGACGAGAGGGTGAAGATGTCGCCATGGCAGGGGCGAAGCAAACCGGACGGCAGGAGCTCATTGGGGCACAGACGCGAAGATGGCCATCGGGCGTGCGTCACGGCGATGCCGTCTCGCCTCACGCAACACCTGGTGCGCTGCTGTGGCTAAAGAGTGGGCCGCTGTAACGTGTGGGCCAAAGAAGTGCACGAGCGGCCTCAGAGCCGAGAAGCGGGGCGTGCTGGTGCCGACAAACGCTGAGCATTCTACCCTCGCTTGCCGTACACTCAGTGGCACGTACTCAGTCACTCCAGCTGGCGAGAGTTTTGTTGAACAGCGGCAGGTAATCTATGTCGAATATTCCTTTTATCCACTTTCTCACAAAGAGCGATTTGAGGCGGTGAGGTTGGCCATTGAGGCAAACTAGGACATTGCATTTCCCGTAACCTCTGGTTCCCGTAACCTCTGGAGTTCCTCAAGGCAGTGTTCTTGGTTCCCTACTTTTCTTAATTTTTATTAATGATCTCCCGAAACGTGTTTCCTCCAAAATTCGATTATTCGCAGATGATTGTGTTATATATAGAAAAATTACTAACGATGCTGACCGCCATGCCCTTCAAACTGACCTTGAGGAAGTGACAACTTGGTGCTCCTCATGGCTAATGTCCCTGAATGCGTCTAAAACGAAGCTAATGTCATTCACTAACCATTCCACTCGCCTTCCTACAACCTACTTACTCAATAATACTAGCATTGAACTTACATCAACCTATAAGTACTTTGGTGTCCATCTTCAGTCTGATTTAACTTGGCACTACCATATTAACACTGTATTAGCATCAGCTAACCGAGCATTCGGTCTTCTCAAGCGTAACCTCAAGCATGCCCCATCCCACCTAAAAAAGCTAGCTTACATAACACTCATCCGCCCAATGATTGATAATGCTTCTGCAATATGGGATCCTGATCAAACATATATCATCAACAATATTGAATCCTTGCAAAACCGTGCTGCTCGCTTCATCTACTCCGATTACTCCCGCTTCACGAGTGTCACAGCATTAAAGCAACGAGCCGAGTTGGAACCACTATCACGTCGACGTCACTTTGCTCGGCTAACCCTATTTCATAAACTGTACTATCATCGCACGCTTCATAATGACTTCTTTTCTTCACCTCACGTTGTCTTCCCGCGCCGTGACCATGATAACAAAGTAGCACGTATAACTTGCCGCTCATCTCTTTACGCTAAATCATTTATACCACGCGCAATCATTGAATGGAATAACCTAGCGTCATACATAGCGACTGAATCTAATTTATCATCTTTTCAGGCTTTCTTACGAGAAAAGTGTACTTAGACTGATAGCAATACCTGTTTTCGTTATGTACGCAACAATACCTTTATCATCACTGTGAATATAATGCTGCATCAACCACTGTTACTATGTTTATATGTTTTCTAATCACAAAATGTCAACGCTTTCAAATTTGTGTTATACATAATGTTCCTGCTATAATGATGTATTAATACCAGCTTTTATATATGTTCCACAGTTGTCTTTCTTTTTTTCCGCTTCTTTTTCGAATGTACCCGCCTCCCTATGTAATACCCTCATACGAGGGCCCTTAGGGGTTTTTTTGAATAAATAAAATAAATAAATAAATTTGAGAATGGAGCTAGCATGTTTGTAGACAAGGTTTTAGCTTTGTTAGAGTTTTGCTTCGGGTGAACAAACGTCTTCTTTCAGAATCAGTATTTCTTGCAGAAGACTGACATTTCCAGGAGCGGGCAACACGCTGAAACCCTCCTTGACCGGTTGCGTTCTGTAGCTGCCGGCAGGTGGCGACGCAAGTTGATGCTTGCACCATGGCGACAGCAGCTCTCATCCCCATAAGCGAAGGCAACTTTTCGCTTTTTTCATGGGAACCAGGCAATTAACTGTGATAAGTCTGACACAGAACGACGTAGACTCCAAAGCGCGATCCTTGCGCAAAACTTCCGCAAGACAAGTCCAGCGGTAAGCGCAAAATCTTTTTCGAAAACGTTAAGCGAAACACGCAGGATCTTGTACAACGGCCAAATTGGCCAATGCATAAATCATCGCCTAAGAAAGCAAGCGCTATCCACGAGGAATGGAACTGGCTCACACCTTCCTGATTACTGTAAATCTCGCAATTGTGAACCCACACTATCAGCTACTCGAATTTAAAAACAAAGTCGTGATACAGTTATGCGTGAGTTCGCTGAGGTCTATTTCATCGAAAGGAAACTTGATTCATGGGTAAGTGACTGTAACGTTACGCGTATAACTTCCTGGGATATCACTTTGAATTTTGCGCGCTCCACATGCGCGGCATACCTGCATATAGCCGCGCCATTATCTGTGCCCAACCACGCTGACGACCAAGACGACGACCTCGAGTCTACGAGTGAAGTGCTAGAGAAGAAGCCTGAACTGAGCGCTTGTTCAAATTGTCTCGATGAAATGCGGCACTCCACTCTTCTCTCACCTTCTTCTTTTTGAGTTTAGCGTTCCAAAACCAGTTCTGCTTATGAGGCACGCTGTACTGGAGGGCTCCGGATTAATTTTGCCACCTGGGGTTCTTTAACGTGCACTACAATTTCAAGCACACGGGCTTTTCTGCATTTCGCGTCCATCGAAATGCGGCAGCCGCGGCCGGAATTCGATCGCGCGTCCGCGTGTTCAGCACCGCAACGCCTTAGCTTACTGAGCCACCGCGGCGGGTTCTTATTTCCCTGCGCCGCGACACTGGTGGAAGTGCTGGGTTTCGCATAAACGCCCAGCGATTCGGACAATTCCAGGAACAGCCCTGTATCTAGCCCTTCAAGACATCATCCATGCGTCGAGACACTTGTACACCGCGCAAGCCGCCACATGCAAGGCCCGTGCCCGGAATTCGATCTCTTGCAAGGAACTTTGTCAGCGACCTCACCGACTCAGGAAATGGCGATTGCAAGTTCAACGCAGGTGACTGTTCAAAACACTCTAGTCCCCACCTGCTTCCACCGTGACACGTCTGAAGGCACCGAAGACTAGCTGGGCCAGTACGAACGCGTAGCTAAAATCAATCAGTAGCTTCCGGACCAGAAACTTTCCAACGTGCACTTCGCTCTTGAAGGGAGCGCAAGGACGTGGTTTCAAAACCGCGAGGCACATTTGACAAGAGTTTTGCAGTCAGCAACTGGATACCTTAGGAAGCACTGATCGCCGAGATAATGCACAACGCCTACATGAGTTGTGCATCCATAAGCCCAACGAAAGTGTTTACATGTTTGCTGAGGACATGTCTCCTTTGTTTCGCCATGCAGATCCCAACATACCTGATTCGAAGAAGCTGAGCCATCTCATGCGTGGCGTCAAAGAACAGCTATTCGCTGGTCTTTTGCGCAACCCACCTACAACAGTAGAAGAATTCATTAAGGAAGCCACAACAATCGAGCGGGCACTCCAGCAGTGTTGCCGGCAATATGAACGCCTGACTAACAGTGTGAGCCGATATACCGGCAGTCACAGACGAGACGTCGCTGCACCAAGTAATCAGGGACATTGTGCGGGAGGAGATTACGAAGGAGTTTAATGTTGCTTCGGCCGCTGAAGTTCTTCGGTCGCTGAAGTTGCATCTCTTGAGCCGCTCCCTGAACCGTGTGCCAAGCCGCGCTTCGAACCGCGCGATAACAGCTGTGCAGACGCTGCCCTTCGCCCTTTTTCCACCTACCACCAGCGGCCACCTATTGCAGCTTGGATACAGAGGAAAAATTTCATCCACCGTGGTTGCTCAGTGACTATGGTGTTGGGCTGCTGAGCCCGAGGTCGCGGAATTGAATCCCGGCCAGGGCGGCCGCATTTCGATGTGGGCGAAATGCAAAAACAACTGTGTACTTATATTTAGGTGCACCTTAAAGAACCCCAGGTGGTCCAAATTTCCGGAGTCCCCCAAAACGGCGTGCGTCATAATCAGAACTGGTTTTGGCACGTAAAACCCCAGAAAGCAGAAGAAGAAGAAGAAGAAGATCGTTGTTTTTGCACGTAATATTCCCGAATCAAATTTTCATTTATTTACCTAGATGTTGCTAAGTGTAGTGGTACAGGGAAATGTAAAAGGTACTCTTAGGCGCGCAGAAAGTATACGCCGGTTTTTGGCGAAGGGGCGAAAATTTTCCTCGCGCCGTGAAGCAGCAGGCCCCTTCAAGCAATGACAGTGCAGCGTGCTGCCGGCCGAAGTAGGGGCGGTGCAACTCGGATGTGGCGGGGGCTGCCTTTTCAACGAGAAGGTAATTGGATGTGACGGACGTTGGCGCCGAGGACTAAAAGGATGGTTGATTTTCAAGTGATATCTGTGCACTATGACGTAGCCAAACTCGGTGGGTATTAACCTTGGATCATGAACACAACTACAGAGAAGGTTTACTTCAAAGAGTGATATGGCGGATAGAGGCGCGGTGCGGTTTAAAGCGATAGCCCTGTGGCAGCCCATACACATAAAAATTGACTGTCCCTTAAGTATCCTCACGTGATTTGAATGCAAAAACATTATGACTTCGCTTCAGTATTACAACCTGTTTGCGATCCTTTCTTCGCTTTCTTTCCTCTGTGTTCATAATTCACCAGACCGCCACCATTCAGAACTCATCGTCAAGTAGCTCTGAGTTAATATTGTGATTCACGTTAATCAACCTTCATCCAATTTATACCGTTCTAATATACTTTACTTCCCAATAATTCACTTTGCTGTACTTCACCTTAATTCACTTTGATTCAAATAACTACCCCTAATTACTACTAATTACGCTGTCATACCATTTGCTATCTTCTGCATTACCAGTGATTTCACTCAAGACGCTGATGAGGTCACAATGATTTTTGGTACCACTCGTTGTGGACGACGTCGGCCTTTCTGCCTCGTGCGGCACGTGATGCTTTCGCATTAATAACTACTGCAGACGACAACGGTCCGTCTGCACGGCAGAGAGTAAACAGCTTTCCCGCTTTTATTGCGATTTTCGCAGCCCCGGTGCATGGCGTCCTGTCATGCTCACAGATGCTACAGATAGTTCTTGCGCGGCGGCAAAGTTGAGCGTGTATACTGCTTCACTGCACGCGATAGAGCTCGACCTCTGCTTCGGCCTAAGCGGCCAGAAATGGCTACTGACGCCGTGGTGGGAACGCGCCTTTGCCGATGGCACAAGAACTGAACCAAGTAGTATACCCAGAGTCACATACGAATTGCAAGAGTGGATACTCAAGCCTAAAAGCAGCGGAGCTACGCAGCTTCATGCCGCCCGCTAGAGAGCAATACAACACTCCCAGTCTCCAAGGGAACGCGCGCATATACTAGTTATCTACTTTAGTAACTTCTCAAGTGTACTATACGTCTACTTGTCTATGTGGCTGTAGATGTTGCTTTCACTGGCTCGCAGTGCGGCTCTAAATCCGCCTTTATCGTACCAGATTGGACAGTTCGAAATTGTTGATCAGTAGGGCTGCCGTGACCATGTAAGGTCATCATGGCGTCGATGGCGGGATAGGATGATCATGAACATCGTGTGACCAGGCAAGGCGACGCTGTGAAAGATGTGCGACGTCTCGGTGATCTTCGCTGGGTTTGTCTGCATGAACGTCTGTCGGTTTGGCTGCTGCTTGGTAAGAACGCCTTCATTAGGTTCTTTTTTCCTTCATTGCTTTGCAAATTCCTTATATATTTGTCAGTTCAGCCGTAAGTTGACATTTGTTGCATTGTGCTTTTCGGCAAAGAGAGCTTTGTTGTGTTCTTGACTTAGCGCATGATGTTCGTGGATTTCTTCACATTAAGTAATTGCGATTAAGTAATGAGTTACGTAATTAATGAATTACTTTTTTTTACTTAAGTACTCAATATTCGCCTAATGTTTACATCATTTTTAAACTTATTAGGGCATTAAGTAAAAGATGCACATTTGGTTTTAGAATTTTGCTGCAATTTTGGATAATTTGTGCAAAATGTTTTGGTAAAATGAGTCGGAAAGTAGACTAGTGTTTTTGCTTGGTGCCAGTATGCTGTTGTATGCAGTGGGCTCGCTTCTTTCATTCTTTTTTTACAATGTCATGCAGAAGGCACAATTTTCAACTGGCTGGATAAGTGCTTTTCAAGCTTTCTATGCACAAAATAGTTGATTTTCTCATATTTGATATTCCTGTAGAGAGTTTTCGTGTGGAGCGCACATTTTTTAAACTTGACAAAAGATTCAAAAAATTGAAAATTCTTATTTTACTACAAGTGTGCACTTTCTATGATTCTGAAAAGGGGCGTCTGAAAGGGTTCCCTCCTCCACCAAAACCTGGTGGAGGACGCAATATTATTTGTTTTGCACTGTACTAGGACTTCCTTCCCTAGCGATCGTTACTTGTCTGTTGTGGAAATAGAGCTCCGGGCAGCAGCAATCATGACTGTCGTAACTGCACTGTCAGTGCGACATTAGGAAAAACTGCCAGGTTGCTGCTCTGCGACATCTGAAACTGCTGAGTTTTGATTGGAATGGCAAATAAGTGAACTGAAGTTTTTATGATGATGGCATCAATCCCATCTGGGCTAGAAGTTGCTTTTAAATTGAGTTATAGATATGTATTACAGGATAGCTGTTGTTGCTTGCCTCATGTACTGTATGTGCTTGACTGACAACTTTAGTAGCCTTCATTCCTTGTTTGCTATGCAGCCCGAAACTGCTACTTAATGAGAATTGGTAGGCTTCAAAAGACAAGCATTGTTTTCCTCTTTAATGCTGATGATGTCTTCTGCAGTTTTACTTTTTTGTGAGGTTTTTCATAATATCGCCTGTTTATTGCTTTTGTGAAATTCATTCACAACATATGGATCCTGTATTGGCATGCCGTGCATTGTCCATATTTTTGTGCTTGCGTTCGTTGAACGTTGCGAAAAAAAAGTGTGCATCTGCGTACTGGGAATATGATTTGAAAATAACATTTCCTCTCTTCCAACACTAGTCATTTTTATTAAAAATGTCTGCATAAACACTCAGTGGCATCGTGTGCTTGCAGCTCTGGCGGTACAGCTTACACGAAGCTACTCGATGAATGCAAGCAACGCGTAAAAAAATCAAAATATAGCTTCCGGGACGAGCACTTGCACGAAAGCGATCTCGGAGGCCGTGTAATTTTTCTTATCGCCAGAAAATAGCCTTCGAAATTACTTTTCCTGCAGTCCCAATCTTTGAGTCTGTGTAGATTCTACACACCCGCCAGGTGCGTTGCAAACCTGAATGATCGAAAATCCCTATATAGGAAAGTACCGCCATCCTTTGATCAATGCCGCTTGTCTCTCTCTTGTATCTCTGATTGGACGATGATAGCGCGCGCTGTCACTTCTGTATATTTTTTTCCGCCTTAGAGCCACGTTGAAATTCACTCTGCGCAGCCGCAGTCGCCGGTGGCGGCACGCGCCCGGCCTGAAAGCTTCAACGTGAACTTTCTAAGGCCGCCAATATCGACTTGGTTTCGCAAGCAAAAAGTAGAGAAAAAACAAGCGCTTATGGAGAGGAGATGGCGGAAGAAAGAGTAGAGGGCGGTACTTTTACAATATATGGACTATAAAATCATCTTGTCGGGGTTGGAAGTTAACCAAAGATCAGTAGGCCGGTTGGCTTTGGAAGCCCACGGTAAAACCACAAATGAGGCAGTGCATCGTGACCTTTGTTGGGCCCCTTTTGAAGTCACAGAAGCACAGAGCAAAAGTAGTTTTGAAGAAAGGCTCAGGAACATGAATGAAAATAAATGGGTGGCTAAAGTGCACAAGTATCTGTAGATGAAAAGCGTGGACGCAGAATGGAGGAATAGGTCAAGGAAGTTGTCAAACAAGTACAGGATAATTAACACTATAAATAGATAACCAGGAATCATCAGAAAGAAAGTGAGCAAAATAGAGACAGTGAATTGGATGCAAAGAATAGAAACAAAAAGGACCATGGAGATTTACAAGAAAGAGAAGAAATAAATATGAAGGGAAAATCTGTACGATAACACAAAAGGCAGTGTCTTGGTATTTGAGGCTCGAGCCGGTTTCCTAAGGACCAAAACATACCGGAGCAAATATTCGGCACTAGATGAGGAATGTGTATGCTGCAGTAAAGATCCAGAGACCACTCAGCACATCCTAATGGAATGCGACGGGATTCACCCAGTGAGAACTGTAGGTAATGTATAACTTCCAGAAGCGCTTGGGTTTAAAGTGGAAGGAAACATCAACTGATCAGCCGTGAAGACAAGCAAGAGACGATTACCGTTCTGGTGTAAAAAAAGCAGGGAAAAGATTGATTCGACCTGATCTCTTAAAATCATAGGTAGCGGTACAAGGGAAATTTTGAAAAAAAAAAGAAAAAATTCATTATAGCTCAATGCGAAGATTCTTGATTTTCGAAGCGAGATCAGGATGCCTTAGAACGCGTAGTGATAAAGCAAGGTACACCAAGGACGAAGACGTATGTGCTTGCTGTGGTAAATCTAGAGAAACGATGGAACATCTTTTATTAGAATGTGAAGAAATCTACCCAGCTGCAAGTCTACGCTCTTCTGACCTCTTTGAAGCCCTTGAGTTCAGAGATAGCAGGGGCAAAATAGACATGTCCGCTATAGACATTAGTAAGAGGCGGTTGGAGGTTTGGTGGCAGGAAAGTAGGGAGACCACAAAGAACGGAGACGTACAGAAACAGAATTTCCAGTACCGGTCAAAAAATGTTGGTGCTTGGAATTCTTTGCAATTGTTTATTTTTCAAAAATAAAGGCAGGACATTAGGCAAAATAAAGAAAACAAGAGCTTGGTGGCGCAACCCACCACCCCGTTTCAAATGGGACGCTCATAGCATTAATCCATTCATCCATCCATCCAACCGCAGGAGCCTATGCAAGTGTCCTCTCGTACCCTTTTGTATATTACTCTGTGGTCTACAGGCGTTGTTTCTGCCAGGTTGCCTTCTCTGTGCCGAATCGAACGACTTATATCACTTGTCACGACGCAGCGACGCTCGGCCATCGGCGGTACGGGTGTCGCGAGGAAAAGCGAGGCTCTGCGATAACATGTTACACTATCCCTCACCAGTACACGGAAGCCCGAGCCCAGAGTCCTCTCAAGTTCGCCTACGAAATTTTACATTGGAGATAAGGTTTATGGTAAATGAAAAACAAATAATAATCACGATACGTAAGCCAGAAAACGTCGATTACACTGTCAATCTGCATCAAATCGACAGATTTAACACATGAAAACGTTTTCATAATCGCAAAGGAACATTCGCATCACTTATGCTAAGCCACCGCGTTGATCGTTGGGACGCTCAACGAGCATTGCCAACGACCGCTTACTTCTACCGTTAAGAGTATCAAATGCATTTTATAAACTCGAAAAGTGAATTCGCCGTGACATTTCGCTCGCAGATCTGGGAATTTATTCCTTTGCCTCAGGTTTCCCAAAACGGAAGGCTCTCTTGTCTCGGTCGTAGGTCTTGCACATATATTTTAGCAAAGGTGAAAAATGCCACAAATACGTAGATCTATTGCAAATCGCCGCGAAACGGATGCAGATGTGTGGCCTTGTTTCGTGTCTTAAGAAATGATTTACTATTGCGGATAGGTAGCTCGCAGAAACGAAGCGAATGTGTCGGATAACTTTACTGAAACAAAACAAAGCACAATGACAATGAGAAAGAAATCTTTGTTGTATATCTGAAATTTTAGCTGAGCTAAGCTTGGCTGTTTTGCATTCTTACTGTTGCTGGCGTTAACATAGATGCCTCTTCTACTCCTTTAAGCAGGGCTAAGTACAGAGAGAGAGAGAGAGAGACAGAGAGAGAGAAAAGTCATAAGGGAAAGGCAGGGAGGTTAACCAGGCTGATCCTCGTACTCTACCCTGCACTGGGGAAGGGGGAGAAGAGATTGGAAGAGGAGATGGAGCAGAAAAGTTAATAATTCACACCTTGCACATTTACAGCCAAGCGTTCATAGCTGAGTTTCGTCAAAGGCGGTCATACAGGCTTGTGCACTTCAAAAAACGCAGCAGCGCCTTTATAGTCCTGTACATAGAAGACGCGGGCAGCCACGGCCCCAACTTCTTCTCCTCCGTAAAAGGCCTGTCGTCTAAGTGCCACAAAGCAGTCCGAAGGGCAACCCTCTCTTCTTCATATCTGGGGCAGTCACATAAGAGATGTATGGTGGTTTCCTCAACACCAAATGTGCTGCAGTTGGCACTTGCCGCCATTCCAATTAGGAATGAATAGGAGTTTGTAAAAGAAACTCCTAATCGGATGCGGCAGAGTAAGGTTTCTTCATGTCGTTTAAAACCGGGTAAAAGTTGTAATTGCATCTGTGGGTCCATGGCATATAGGGACCGGTTGGTAAACTCTGGTGTATTCCATTTTCTTAGAGTTTTAGTATGGGCAAGACTGCTGAGGTGCCGCGCTGCATCCGTTATTGACAATGGTATCGGGATTTTTTTCATATGCGTCACGTGCTTCACGGGCAGCTTTGTCGGCACATTCATTACCAGTGATGTTGCAGTGCCCCGGTAGCCCCTGAAATACAATGTCGTGGCCTCTGCACACCGCTTGATGGTAGCGTAATCGTATCTCTGCTACCAATTGTTCATGTGGGCTGCGGCGCCTACCTGATAAAGGTGACTGTAGGAATGCCTTTGAATCACAGAATATAGCCCAAATATTTGGTGATTTTTCGTGAACATAAAGCACTGCGCAACGGAGGGCGGCAAGTTCAGACCTTGTCGATGTTGTGACGTGGCTACTCTCGCACTTCTTTCAGAATGATGCCGACGGAATAACTACCGCACCAGTAGAGCTGGACAGAGTCGAAGAGCCATCTCTATAAATGTGAATTCGATCAGAGTAGGAATCATGCAGCAGATGTAGAGCAGCTTGATTCAGGGCACAAGCTGGCAACTCTGACTGCGTTGTAACTCCTGGAGGCTAAGTACAGAGCGGTGAAAAGTGTGTGGTAGCTGATGAAATAACCAGTTATTTGCGTTTAAATAACCAACTATTTTATAACCTAGACTCTTAGGCCATAAGCTAAGGCAAAATAACCATACCACTTCACTGTTTATTCTCTTCAGTCCCGAAGCCCGCTTAGGGGCATAATAATTTTTGAAGCCGGTTCTTATTACCGACTGGTATATTATGAACGTGAAAACACAATTTCTCATTTGAATCCCCAGTTAGGAGCTGGAAGCAGCATCTCCATGTAAATAAAGAAAGAAACCGTCTTCTTTTGATTACTGTCATGAAACACTTTTTAAAGGCCAAAAGACACAGTTGAAGATCTAACATCGCGTGGAGCGTAGGCTTATCGATGCTGCAACCTGTATTTTTTGTCAACTCGGAAAACCCAAGAAATACTTGATGGTTGCCTTTTGTCGTCTGTGACGACACAATGTCCTAGACCGAATTTATAGGAACTTTCACAAAAGCTTATAGCAGTAATGTGCTTAAACCCCTTTCACACAGTTCTACCGGCTTCAGACTTTAAATCGCAGTTGGATATTATACTTAATTTCAGCTGAACTAACCTTCAAAAGGAATAAATGCAACGTGCCCAATTGGGTACTATGGAACCGAAGTGGTTATGCTGTGTTTTCCACTCCACACTGCTTCTATTGTAATGGTTTATTATGCATTTTGTTAGGAAAAAATGAAAACTCGAAAAGCACCGGTGCGACATGAACAGCCACATTAACCACACCCGTATTAAGTACGTAACCATGCTGTGGACTTCCCAGGCTATGAGACGGCTAAAAAACGAGAAGCAATTGCTTCACTAGTTTTCTCAGCGTAAAATATCGGTAGTTTTCGCTTACTGATTTGAACGACCTGAATCTGAACAGGGGGCAATTGGGGATGCCGTAGTCAAGGGTACGGAATAATCTTGATCTAGGGTTTCCTAATGTTCATTAGAGCGTTAAGATACACGTTCATGTAGTTCGTCGCAAAAAAAAAAGCGACCGTAATAGGTAGGTTGCAACCCACGATATCATGCAAAGCATCGGACCATTGTGGACCAAGGGTAGAAATTCCCGCACATGGGGCCCAAAGTTAATGTAATAGCACATCCGAAAAATGCAAGTGCTTATCTTGGGGCAGCTAAAACCAATAAAAAGCACGAATGCATTAAAAAAACTTAAAGGAAGCCGACAAGGTGTATTCCAGAGAATGTTTTATGGATTGAAACAAGGTAATCATTTACGTATCGGAAAATGGGCCGGGTGCGTGCCCTTCAGGTAATTTGCTAAAAACCGATCGTATATCTGTTCAGGAAAATGTGAGACAGAGAAAACGTTCAGCACTTTTATATTATTTCATTTATTTTCTTATTTAAAATGCTGGTGAATCTTGCAATAGTGTAACTTCAGTGGTATGATCGCGAAGTGAGAGTAATCTCCTAGAATTGTGATGATTGTGATAGTGATGTGAGTTTTCGCGCATGGGCTGTTTGTCATTTTTCTACGAATCCATCGGCCCGTTTCTGTCTTTGCTTTCCTGATTTTCACCATTTCTAAGAGTTCTTATAGAAGTTTCGCATCTGAACATTTTCTACAGCTTGTCTTTACATCCGTGTTTCTGCAATAAATATTGATTTGTGAGGCCTTGTTTGTCGCGCTGCTGTCATTTCTCCACAAATCCGTACCTACTTGAACAAATGTGAACTCTGGTGCAAGTTGAATTTGCAGCAGTGGCACATTCCAATTCAAATATTATTAGACTATCTGGTGCGTACAGGTGTGACGGGCACTTTTATCGGACGTCCTCAACCGCTGTTGCCTGAGGGCCACCGTCGGTTGCAACTTTGCTGATCGATGCAGCGATTGTACGCTACGTCAGGGACCAGAAATCCTGTACTGGCGAGGTAGTGTCTTTTTGAAGCTTAGTGTGCCTTTGAATTGCGGATGCGCGTATACTTGCATAGTCTCATGGGTATTCGGTGACAGTACTTTACGCCAAAGCGCTATATCAATGCAAACAGTGCACTAGCTTGGACAAGGATTCGTACTGCCGACCTATGGTGGTGGAACAATATTTTGTACCTCTTTCACATGCATGATAGTAGTTTTATTTCCAAATTCCTAAACACGCGGAATAAGCGCTACAGTTCTACCATAGCTTATGTCATGCGGTCAATGCACGCCGCCTACATCTCCTATTTTGGCACTGTACAAATTTTAATTTTAGATATTAAACCTGCATTGAGGTTTCATTCGTATGCTGTTCGTAGCGGAAAAAATCAACATACCCTAAAAAAGTAACGAAGGAAGGTTCACTTACCCTGCTGGAGGCAGCAGACATCGTCAGATGAAGGGCAAAGTTCGGGGTGTCCTCGCAATGGAAGGAGGCACTGTGATTTTGGGACGCATTTTGTACCCTTACCCATACAGGAATCCGCTGGGGTACCTGTTGCGTGCATGCGAGTGTAGAAAGTAGATAAGGACATAAATATACAAAGTTGTTCCGAAGTCGTGCACGTATAGTCCTAATTTCCATAATGTAGTCCTAGAGACCTCCTCAATTTATCACAGAAAAACGAGAGAAACAAAGATCATAATTATATTAGGACGTGTGCTAAACCTAGCGTTATTAATTCAAATGGCCGTTGCAGTTTTTCTAAATGCTTAGTCGTCCTTTATATATGTGTTTTTCCTCCTCAGACCTGGTATCTGTATTCAAGCATTTTAGGAAATAGATGTGGTTGGCGGATGTCACTTCCGCTGAAACTGTTTCAAAACCTTGCGCAATAAATTTGCATGCATGAACTGATCAGCAAAGGATGCAGTTAGCATTTACCATTTGGATGCCGCCCTTCCCCACGCGTTCTCAAACAAATAACTTAAAATCATTTGTTCGACGCTTCAGCTACATCTGGCTTTTTTAAAGTTAAACAATATTTGAAGAAATTACGAGATTCATGTCGTCAACCGGGTCACAATGTTCTAATATCTTTTATAAGGGGGCAGCAGTATCAACCCATGCTTCGAAAATTGTACGATTGTCTGCTGTAGCAAGGGCGAGACAGTTCGTGAGGACAACAATAAGCGAAACAAATGTTTTGTATTTGTTACATATTACAGGGTTATTCAGCCTACAAATTCAATTTTTTTTAATTGCCTGTTGCAGATAGTATAATTCTAGTGGATGAGGTTGTCTACTCGAAGAGACAAAAATTGAAATGTGTAATCGGCTATGAACAAAAATTAACTAATTATGTTGCGTTATTGCACATATTCCAATTTACAAATTTATTTAGACCATACACAATTAAAAAAAAGATTCCTGTGGTAGATACGTGATCCTAACTGTTTCACTGGTTTACTGGAAGATGTGTACCGTACTACCAGGCGAAATTTAAATCACCAATCGATTATTCAACAAAAACAAAAGACATATATTTATTTTATTTACGGCAAATATTGTAATATGCGAGCTGTAGTCTACTTGTTTTCAAGGCATATCAACATGGAGAAAATAGTAAAGATGACACCGGTTTCAAGATAGACACTATGACACTAGCGATAAAAATGCCTGTTGTGTACGTACTTTTTCAGCACGGCTTTATAGATTGAACAACGAAACTAACTGGGTCGCTAATTTATTTTGTTGCTAATATCGAGAATTATTAGCGCGAGACTAGTGTCATCCTGAAAACTTTTGAAGATGAATACACATTGAGAACTCGCCTACTGCAATTCGTATGTTGCAATATGTGCGATTGAATAAAAATGGTAAATATTAAGTTTTCGTTAATTAGTCAACTATGCGTTTATATTTCTTGTGAGATTAATGTCTGCTTATTTGAGCAATCCAGCTGAATGACTAGAATTATGCTATCTGGCTCAGGAGACAATTTAGTGTTCTGTATGACCTAAAAAAATCCGAGGACACCTAAGCATTTCTCGTGAGTTGTGAATGCGAAAGCGTGAATGTTCACTTGAACGCCGCTGAGTATTCGTTTGAGTTCTGTGCTGCGAGTAATGTGCCATAACGGTAGGTGCTACCTGAGCCAGCATTCAGCAGCAGCCTGTGGTCAGCGCCGCACGCCACGGATGCGCGCGCGCGTCTGAGAGAAGTGGTTCTTTATGAAGGCTGAGGTTGGCGCTATCTTCTGTAGGCCTTTAGGGAGCACGGCTCAGTGCCAACGGGGAGGCGGAGAGTTTGGGAAAAGATGATAGGAGACGAGAGGGTGAAGATGTCGCCATGGCAGGGGCGAAGCAAACCGGACGGCAGGAGCTCATTGGGGCACAGACGCGAAGATGGCCATCGGGCGTGCGTCACGGCGATGCCGTCTCGCCTCACGCAACACCTGGTGCGCTGCTGTGGCTAAAGAGTGGGCCGCTGTAACGTGTGGGCCAAAGAAGTGCACGAGCGGCCTCAGAGCCGAGAAGCGGGGCGTGCTGGTGCCGACAAACGCTGAGCATTCTACCCTCGCTTGCCGTACACTCAGTGGCACGTACTCAGTCACTCCAGCTGGCGAGAGTTTTGTTGAACAGCGGCAGGTAATCTGTGTCGAATATTCCTTTTATCCACTTCCTCACAAAGAGCGATTTGAGGCGGTGAGGTTGGCCATTGAGGCAAACTAGGACATTGCATTTCCCGTAACCTCTGGTTCCCGTAACCTCTGGAGTTGCCTCAAGGCAGTGTTCTTGGTCCCCTACTTTTCTTCATTTTTATTAAGGATCTCCCGAAATGTGTTTCCTCCAAAATTCGATTATTCGCAGATGATTGTGTTATATATACAAAAATTACTAACGATGCTGACCGCCATGCCCTCCAAACTGACCTTGAGGAAGTGACAACTTGGTGCTCCTCATGGCTAATGTCCCTGAATGCGTCTAAAACGAAGCTAATGTCATTCACTAACCATTCCACTCGCCTTCCTACAACCTACTTACTCAATAATACTAGCACTGAACTTACATCAACCTATAAGTACCTTGGTGTCCATCTGCAGTCTGATTTAACTTGGCACTACCATATTAACACTGTATTAGCATCAGCTAACCGAGCATTCGGTCTTCTCAAGCGTAACCTCAAGCATGCCCCATCCCACCTAAAAAAGCTAGCTTACATAACACTCATCCGCCCAAAGATTGAATATGCTTCTGCAATATGGGATCCTGATCAAACATATATCATCAACAACATTGAATCCTTGCAAAACCGTGCTGCTCGCTTCATCTACTCCGATTACTCCCGCTTCACGAGTGTCACAGCATTAAAGCAACGAGCCGAGTTGGAACCACTATCACGTCGACGTCACTTTGCTCGGCTAACCCTATTTCATAAACTGTACTATCATCGCACGCTTCATAATGACTTCTTTTCTTCACCTCACGTTGTCTTCCCGCGCCGTGACCATGATAACAAAGTAGCACGTATAACTTGCCGCTCATCTCTTTACGCTAAATCATTTATACCACGCGCAATCATTGAATGGAATAACCTAGCGTCATACATAGCGACTGAATCTAATTTATCATCTTTTCAGGCTTTCTTACGAGAAAAGTGTACTTAGACTGATAGCAATACCTGTTTTCGTTATGTACGCAACAATACCTTTATCATCACTGTGAATATAATGCTGCATCAACCACTGTTACTATGTTTATATGTTTTCTAATCACAAAATGTCAACGCTTTCAAATTTGTGTTATACATAATGTTCCTGCTATAATGATGTATTAATACCAGATTTTATATATGTTCCACAGTTGTCTTTCTTTTTTTCCGCTTCTTTTTCGAATGTACCCGCCTCCCTATGTAATACCCTCATACGAGGGCCCTTAGGGGTTTTTTTGAATAAATAAAATAAATAAATAAATTTGAGAATGGAGCTAGCATGTTTGTAGACAAGGTTTTAGCTTTGTTAGAGTTTTGCTTCGGGTGAACAAACGTCTTCTTTCAGAATCAGTATTTCTTGCAGAAGACTGACATTTCCAGGAGCGGGCAACACGCTGAAACCCTCCTTGACCGGTTGCGTTCTGTAGCTGCCGGCAGGTGGCGACGCAAGTTGATGCTTGCACCATGGCGACAGCAGCTCTCATCCCCATAAGCGAAGGCAACTTTTCGCTTTTTTCATGGGAACCAGGCAATTAACTGTGATAAGTCTGACACAGAACGACGTAGACTCCAAAGCGCGATCCTTACGCAAAACTTCCGCAAGACAAGTGCAGCGGTAAGCGCAAAATCTTTTTCGAAAACGTTAAGCGAAACACGCAGGATCTTGTACAACGGCCAAATTGGCCAATGCATAAATCATCGCCTAAGAAAGCAAGCGCTATCCACGAGGAATGGAACTGGCTCACACCTTCCTGATTACTGTAAATCTCGCAATTGTGAACCCACACTATCAGCTACTCGAATTTAAAAACAAAGTCGTGATACAGTTATGCGTGAGTTCGCTGAGGTCTATTTCATCGAAAGGAAACTTGATTCATGGGTAAGTGACTGTAACGTTACGCGTATAACTTCCTGGGATATCACTTTGAATTTTGCGCGCTCCACATGCGCGGCATACCTGCATATAGCCGCGCCATTATCTGTGCCCAACCACGCTGACGACCAAGACGACGACCTCGAGTCTACGAGTGAAGTGCTAGAGAAGAAGCCTGAACTGAGCGCTTGTTCAAATTGTCTCGATGAAATGCGGCACTCCACTCTTCTCTCACCTTCTTCTTTTTGAGTTTAGCGTTCCAAAACCAGTTCTGCTTATGAGGCACGCTGTACTGGAGGGCTCCGGATTAATTTTGCCACCTGGGGTTCTTTAACGTGCACTACAATTTCAAGCACACGGGCTTTTCTGCATTTCGCGTCCATCGAAATGCGGCAGCCGCGGCCGGAATTCGATCGCGCGTCCGCGTGTTCAGCACCGCAACGCCTTAGCTTACTGAGCCACCGCGGCGGGTTCTTAATTTCCCTGCGCCGCGACACTGGTGGAAGTGCTGGGTTTCGCATAAACGCCCAGCGATTCGGACAATTCCAGGAACAGCCCTGTATCTAGCCCTTCAAGACATCATCCATGCGTCGAGACACTTGTACACCGCGCAAGCCGCCACATGCAAGG
This sequence comes from Dermacentor silvarum, assembly GCF_013339745.2. NCBI lineage: Eukaryota > Metazoa > Arthropoda > Arachnida > Ixodida > Ixodidae > Dermacentor > Dermacentor silvarum. Next base: position 125,240,272 of record NC_051157.2, read on the forward strand.
CCCGTGCCCGGAATTCGATCTCTTGCAAGGAACTTTGTCAGCGACCTCACCGACTCAGGAAATGGCGATTGCAAGTTCAACGCAGGTGACTGTTCAAAACACTCTAGTCCCCACCTGCTTCCACCGTGACACGTCTGAAGGCACCGAAGACTAGCTGGGCCAGTACGAACGCGTAGCTAAAATCAATCAGTAGCTTCCGGACCAGAAACTTTCCAACGTGCACTTCGCTCTTGAAGGGAGCGCAAGGACGTGGTTTCAAAACCGCGAGGCACATTTGACAAGAGTTTTGCAGTCAGCAACTGGATACCTTAGGAAGCACTGATCGCCGAGATAATGCACAACGCCTACATGAGTTGTGCATCCATAAGCCCAACGAAAGTGTTTACATGTTTGCTGAGGACATGTCTCCTTTGTTTCGCCATGCAGATCCCAACATACCTGATTCGAAGAAGCTGAGCCATCTCATGCGTGGCGTCAAAGAACAGCTATTCGCTGGTCTTTTGCGCAACCCACCTACAACAGTAGAAGAATTCATTAAGGAAGCCACAACAATCGAGCGGGCACTCCAGCAGTGTTGCCGGCAATATGAACGCCTGACTAACAGTGTGAGCCGATATACCGGCAGTCACAGACGAGACGTCGCTGCACCAAGTAATCAGGGACATCGTGCGGGAGGAGATTACGAAGGAGTTTAATGTTGCTTCGGCCGCTGAAGTTCTTCGGTCGCTGAAGTTGCATCTCTTGAGCCGCTCCCTGAACCGTGTGCCAAGCCGCGCTTCGAACCGCGCGATAACAGCTGTGCAGACGCTGCCCTTCGCCCTTTTTCTACCTACCACCAGCGGCCACCTATTGCAGCTTGGATACAGAGGGAAAATTTCATCCACCGTGGTTGCTCAGTGACTATGGTGTTGGGCTGCTGAGCCCGAGGTCGCGGAATTGAATCCCGGCCAGGGCGGCCGCATTTCGATGTGGGCGAAATGCAAAAACAACTGTGTACTTATATTTAGGTGCACCTTAAAGAACCCCAGGTGGTCCAAATTTCCGGAGTCCCCCAAAACGGCGTGCGTCATAATCAGAACTGGTTTGGCACGTAAAACCCCAGAAAGCAGAAGAAGAAGAAGAAGAAGATCGTTGTTTTTGCACGTAATATTCCCGAATCAAATTTTCATTTATTTACCTAGATGTTGCTAAGTGTAGTGGTACAGGGAAATGTAAAAAGTACTCTTAGGCGCGCAGAAAGTATACGCCGGTTTTTGGCGAAGGGGCGAAAATTTTCCTCGCGCCGTGAAGCAGCAGGCCCCTTCAAGCAATGACAGTGCAGCGTGCTGCCGGCCGAAGTAGGGGCGGTGCAACTCGGATGTGGCGGGGGCTGCCTTTTCAACGAGAAGGTAATTGGATGTGACGGACGTTGGCGCCGAGGACTAAAAGGATGGTTGATTTTCAAGTGATATCTGTGCACTATGACGTAGCCAAACTCGGTGGGTATTAACCTTGGATCATGAACACAACTACAGAGAAGGTTTACTTCAAAGAGTGATATGGCGGATAGAGGCGCGGTGCGGTTTAAAGCGATAGCCCTGTGGCAGCCCATACACATAAAAATTGACTGTCCCTTAAGTATCCTCACGTGATTTGAATGCGAAAACATTATGACTTCGCTTAAGTATTACAACCTGTTTGCGATCCTTTCTTCGCTTTCTTTCCTCTGTGTTCATAATTCACCAGACCGCCACCATTCAGAACTCATCGTCAAGTAGCTCTGAGTTAATATTGTGATTCACGTTAATCAACCTTCATCCAATTTATACCGTTCTAATATACTTTACTTCCCAATAATTCACTTTGCTGTACTTCACCTTAATTCACTTTGATTCAAATAACTACCCCTAATTACTACTAATTACGCTGTCATACCATTTGCTATCTTCTGCATTACCAGTGATTTCACTCAAGACGCTGATGAGGTCACAATGATTTTTGGTACCACTCGTTGTGGACGACGTCGGCCTTTCTGCCTCGTGCGGCACGTGATGCTTTCGCATTAATAACTACTGCAGACGACAACGGTCCGTCTGCACGGCAGAGAGTAAACAGCTTTCCCGCTTTTATTGCGATTTTCGCAGCCCCGGTGCATGGCGTCCTGTCATGCTCACAGATGCTACAGATAGTTCTTGCGCGGCGGCGAGGTTGAGCGTGTATACTGCTTCACTGCACGCGATAGAGCTCGACCTCTGCTTCGGCCTAAGCGGCCAGAAATGGTTACTGACGCCGTGGTGGGAACGCGCCTTTGCCGATGGCACAAGAACTGAATCAAGTAGTATACCCAGAGTCACGTACGAATTACAAGAGTGGATACTCAAGCCTAAAAGCGGGGAAGCAACGCAGCTTCATGCCGCCCGCTAGAGACCAATACAACACTCCCAGTCTCCAAGGGAACGCGCGTATATACTAGTTATCTACTGTAGTAACTTTTCAAGTGTACTATACGTCTACTTGTCTATGTGGCTGTAGATGTGGCTTTCACTTGCTCGCAGTGCGGCTCTAAATCCGCCTTTATCGTACCGGATTGCACAGTTCGAAATCGTCGATCAGTAGGGCTGCCATGACCAAGTAAGGTCATCATGGCGTCGATGGCGGGATAGCGTGATCATGAACATCGTGTGACCAGGCAAGGCGACGCTGTGAAAGATGTGCGACGTCTCGGTGATCTTCGCTGGGTTTGTCTGCCTGAACGTCTGTCTGCTTGGCTGCTGCTTGGTAAGAACGCCTTCATTACGTTCTTTTTTCCTTCATTGCTTTGCAAATTGCTTATATATTTGTCAGTTCAGCCGTAAGTTGACATTTGTTGCATTGTGCTTTTCGGCAAAGAGAGCTTTTTTGTGTTCTTGACTTAGCACATGATGTTCGTTGATTTCTTCACATTAAGTAATTGCGATTAAGTAATGATTACGTAATTAATGAATTACTTATTTTTACTTAAGTACTCAATATTCGCCTAATGTTTACATCATTTTTAAACTTATTAGGGCATTAAGTAAAAGATGCACATTAGGTTTAGGAGTTTTGCTGCAATTTTGGATAACTTGTGCAAGATTTTTGGTAAAATGAGCCGAAAGGAAGACTAGTGTTTTTGCTTGATGCCAGTATGCTGTTGTATGCAGTGGGTTCGCTTCTTTCATTCTTTTTTTTTACAATGTCATGCACAAGGCACAATTTTCAACTGGCTGGATAAGTAATTTTCAAGCTTTCTATGCAGAAAATAGTTGATGTTCTCATATTTGATATTCCTGTAGAGAGTTTTCGTGTGGAGCCCAAATTTTGTAAACTTGACAAAAGTGTCAAAAAAATTGAAAATTCTTAGTTTACTACAAGTGCGCACTTTCTATGATTCTGAAGAGTGGCGTCTGAAAGGGTTCCCTCGTCCACCAAAACCTAGTGGAGGAGGCAATATTATTTGTTTTGCACTGTGCTAGGACTTGCTTCCCTAGCGATAGTTACTTGTGTGTTGTGGAAATAGAGCTCCCGGGCAGCAGCAATCATGACTGTCGTAACTGCACTGTCAGTGCGACATCAGGATAAACTGCCAGGTTGCTGCTCTGCGACATCTGAAACTGCTGAGTTTTGATTGGAATGGCAAAAAAGTGAACTGCAGTTTTATGATGATGGCATCAATCCCATCTGGTCAAGAAGTTGCTTTTAAATTGAGTTATAGATATGTATTACGGGATAGCTGTTGTTGCTTGCCTCATGTACTGTATGTGCTTGACTGACAACTTTAGTGAGCAGCCTTCATTCCTTGTTTGCTCTGCAGCCCCAAACTGCTACTAAATAAGAAATGGTAGGCTTCAAAAGACAAGCATTGTTTTCCTCTTTAATGTTGATGATGTCTTCTGCAGTTTTACTGTTTTGTGATGTTTTTCATAATATCGCCTGCTTACTCCTTTTGTGAAATTCCTTCTCAACATATGACAGCTGTATTGACATGCCGTGTATTGTCCATCTTTTTGTGCTTGCGTTCGTTGAACGTTTCGAAAAAAAAGTGTGCATTTCGTACTGGGAATATGATTTGAAAATAAAATTTCCTCTCCTCCAACACTAAACATGTTTATTAAAAATGTCTGCATAAACACTCAGTGGCATCGTGTGCTTGCAGCTCTGGCGGTACAGCTTACACGAAGCTACTCGATGCATGCAAGCAACGCGTTAAAAAATCGAAATATAGCTTCCGGGACGAGCACTTGCACGAAAGCCGTCTCGGAGGCCGTGTAATGTTTCTGATAGCCAGAAAATCGCCTTCGAAATTACTTTTCCTGCAGTCCCAATCTTTGAGCCTGTGTATATTCTACACACCCGCCAGGTGCGTTGCAAACCTGAATCATCGAAAATCCCTAAATGGTAAAGTACCGCCATCCTTTGATCAACGCCGCTTGTCTCTCTCTTGTATCTCTGATTAGACGATGATAGCGCGCGCTGTCACTTCTGTATATTTTTTTTTCCGCCTCAGAGCCACGTTAAAATTCACTCTTCGCAGCCGCAGTCGCCGGCGGCGGCGGCGGCGGTGGCGCGCGCCCGGCTCGAAAGCTTCAACGTGAACTTTCTAGGGGCGCCAACGTCGACTTGGTTTCGCAAGCAAAAAGGAAAGAAAAGCAAGTGCTTTAGGAGGGGAGATGGCGGAGGAAAGAGTAGATGGTGGTACTTTTACAATATAGGAACTTTAGAATCATCTTGTCGTGGTTGGAAGTTAACCAAAGATTAGTAGGCCGGTTGGCTTTGAAAGGCCTCGGTAAAACCAGAAATGAGGCTGTGCATCGTGACATGAGTTGGGCCCCTTTTGAGTCACAGAAGCACAGAGCAAAAGTAGTTTTGAAGAAAGGCTCAGGAACATGAATGAAAATAAATGGGCGGCTAAAGTGCACAAGTATCTGTAGATGAAAAGCGTGGACGCAAAATGGAGGAATAGGTCAAGGAAGTTGTCAACCAAGTACAGGATAATTGAAACTATAAATAGATAACCAGGAGTCATCAGAAAGAAAATGAGCAAAATAGAGACAGTGAATTGGATGCAAAGAATAGAAACAAAAAGGACCATGGAGATTTACAACAATGAGAAGAAAGAAATTTGAAGGGAAAATCTGTACGATAACACAAAAGGCAGTGCCTTGCTATTTGAGGCTCGAGCCGGTTTCCTAAGGACCAAAACATACCGGAGTAAATATTCGACACTAGATGAGGAATGCGTATGCTGCAGCAAAGATCCAGAGACCACTCAGCACATCCTAATGGAATGCGACGGGATTCACCCAGTGAGAACTGTAGGTAATGTATAACTTACAGAAGCGCTTGGGTTTAAAGTGGAAGGATACATCAACTGATCATTCATGGAGACAAGCAAGAGACGATTACCGTTCTGGTGGAAAAAAAGCAGGGAAAAGATTGATACGACCTGATCTCTTAAAATCATAAGTAGCGGTACAAGATAAATTTTGAAAAAAAAGAAAGGAAAGTTGATTATAACTCAATGCGAAGATTCTTAATTTCCGAAGCGAGATCAGGATGCCTTAGAACGCGTAGTTATAAAGCAATGTACACCAAGGACGAAGACGTATGTGCTTGCTGTGGTAAAGCTAGAGAAACGATGGAACATCTTTTATTAGAATGTGAAGAAATCTACCCAGCTGCAAGTCTACGCTCTTCTGACCTCGTTGAAGCCCTTGAGTTCAGAGATAGCAGGGGCAAAATAGACATGTCCGCTATAGACATTAGTAAGAGGCGGTTGGAGGTTTGGTGGCAGGAAAGTAGGGAGACCACAAACAACGGAGACGTACAGAAACAGAATTTCCAGTACCGGTCAAAAAATGTTGGTGCTTGGAATTCTTTGCAATTGTTTCTTTTTCAAAAATAAAGGCAGGACTTTAGGAAAAAAAAACAAGAGCTTGGTGGCGCAACCCACCACCCCGTTTCAAATGGGACGCTCATAGCATTAATCCATTCATCCATCCATCCAAGCGCAGGATCCTATGCAAGTGTCCTCTCTTATCCTTTTGTATATTACTCTGTGGTCTACCGGCGTTGTTTCTGCCAGGTTGCCTTCTCTGTGCCAAATCGAACGACTTATATCACTTGTCACGACGTAACGACGCTCGGCCAACGGCGGTACGGGTGGCGCGAGGAAAAGCGACGCTCTGCGTATACAGGCACACTATCCCTCACCAGTACACTGAAGCCCGAGCCCAGAGTCCTCTCAAGTTCGACTACAAAATTTTACATTGGAGATAAGGTTTATGGTAAATGAAAAAGAAATAATAATCACGATACTTAAGCCAGAAAACGTCGATTACACTGTCAATCTGCATCAAATCGACAGATTTAACACATGAAAATGTTTTCATAATCGCAAAGGAACATTCGCATCACTTATGCTAAGCCACCGCGTTGATCGTTGGGACGCTCAACGAGCGTGCCAACGACCGCTTACTTCTACCGTTAAGAGTATCAAATGCATTTTATAAACTCGAAAAGTGAATTCGCCGTGACATTTCCCTCGCAGATCTGGGAATTTATTCCTTTGCCTCAGGTTTCCGAAAACGGAAGGCTCTCTTGTCTTGGTCGTAGGTGCTGCACATATATTTTAGGAAAGGTGAAAAATGCCACAAATACGTAGATCTACTGCAAATCGCCGCGAAACAGATGCAGATGTGTGGCCTTGTTTCGTGCCTTAAAAATGATTTACTATTGCGGATAGGTAGCTCTCAGAAACGAAGCGAATGTGTCGGATAACTTTACTGAAACAAAACAAAGCACAGTGACAATGAGAAAGAAATCTTTGTTGTATATCTGAAATTTTAGCTGAGCTACGCTTGGCTGTTTTGCATTCTTACTGTTTCTGGCGTTAACATAGATGCCTCCTCTACTCCTGGAAGCAGGGCTAAGTACAGAGAGAGAGAGAGAAAAAAAAGTCATAAGGGAAAGGCAGGGAGGTTAACCAGGCTGAGCCCGGTAGGCTACCCTGCACTGGGGAAGGGGGAGAAGAGATTGGAAGAGGAGAAGGGGTAGAGAAGTTAACAGTTCACACCTTACACATTTACAGCCAAGCGTTCATAGCTGAGTTTCGTCACAGGCGGTCATACAGGCTTCCGCACATCAAAAAACGCAGCAGCGCCTTTGTAGCCCTGTATATTGACGACGCGCGAGGCCACGGCCCCAACATCTTCTCCTCCGTAAAAGGCCTGTCGTCTAAGTGCCTCAAAGCAGTCCGAAGGGCAATCCTCTCTTCTTCATATCTGGGGCAGTCACATAAGAGATGTCTGGTGGTTTCCTCAACACCACATGTGCTGCAGTTGGCAATTGCCGCCATTCGAATTAGGAATGAATAGGAGTTTGTAAAAGAAACTCCTAATCGCAGGCGGCAGAGTAAGGTTTCTTCATGTCATTTAAAACCGGGTAAAAGTTGTAATTGCATCTGTGGGTCCATGGCATATAGGCACCGGTTGGTAAACTCTGGTGTATTCGATTTTCTTAGAGTTGTAGTATGGGCAAGACTGCTGAGGTGCCGCGCTGCAACCGTTCTTGACAATGGTATTGGGATTTTTTCATATGCGTCATGTGGTTCACGGGCAGCTTTGTCGGCACATTGATTGCCAGTGATATTGCAGCCCAGGTAGCCCCTGAAATACAATGTCGTGGCCTTGTAACACTGCTTGCTGGTAGCGTAATCGTATCTTTGCTACCAATTGTTCATGTGGGCTGCGGCGCCGAGCTGATAAAGGTGACTGTAGGGCTGCCTTTGAATCACAGAATATAGCCCAATTATTTGGTGATTTTTCGTGCACATAAAGCACTGCGCTACGGAGGGCGGCAAGTTCAGACCTTGTCGATGTGGTGACGTGGCTGATCTTGCACTTCTTTCAGAATGATGCCGACGGAATAACTACCGCACCAGTAGAGCTGGACAGAGTCGAAGAGCCATCTGTATAAATGTGAATTCGATCAGAGTAGGAATCATGCAGCAGATGTAGAGCAGCTTGATTCAGGGCACAAGCTGGCAAGTCGGACTTCTTTGTAACTCCTGGAGGCTAAGTACAGAGCGATGAAAAGTTTGTGGTAGCTGAATAAATAACCATTTATTTGGGTTTAAATAACCATTTATTTTATAACCTAGACTCTTAGGCCATAAGCTAAGGCCAAATTAACCATACCACTTCAACTGTTTATTCTCCTCAGTCCCGAAGCCCGCTTAGGGGCATAATAATTTTTGAAGCCGGTTCTTATTACCGACTGGCATATTATGAACGTGAAAACACAATTTCTCATTTGAATCCCCAGTTAGGTGCTGGAAGCAGTATCTTCATGTAAATGAAGAAAGAAACCGTCTTCTTTTGATTACTGTCATGAAACACTTTTTAAAGGCCAAAAGACACAGTTGAAGATCTAACATCGCGTGGAACGTTGGCTTATCGATGCTGCATCTTGTATTTTTTGTAAACTCGGAGTAACCAAGAGGTACTTGATGGTTGCCTTTTGTCGTCTGTGACGACACAATGTCCTAGACCGAATTTATAGGAACTTTCACAAAAGCTTATAGCAGTAATGTGCTTAAACCCCTTTCACACAGTTCTACCGGCTTCAGACTTTAAATCACAGTTGGATATTACACTTAATTTCAGCTGAACTAACCTTCAAAAGGAATAAATGCAACGTGCCCAATTGGGTACTATGGAACCGAAGTGGTTATGCTTAGTTTTCCAATCCACACTGCTTGTATTGTAATGGTTTATTATGCATTTTGTTAGAAAAAAATGAAAACTCGAAAAGCACCGGTGCGACATGAACAGCCACATTAGCCACACCCGTATTAAGTACTTAACCAAGCTGTGGACTTCACAGGCTATGAGATGGCTAAAAAAACGAGAAGCAATTGCTTGACTAGTTTGCTCAGCGTAAAATATCGGTAGTTTTCGCTTACTGATTTGAACGACCTGAATCTGAACAGGGGGCAATTGGGGATGCCGTAGTCAAGGGTACGGAATAATCTTGATCTAGGGTTTCCTAATTTTCATTAGAGCGTTAAGATACACGTTCATGTAGTTCGTCGCCAAAAAAGCGACCGTAATAGGCAGGTTTCAACCCACGATATCATGCAAAGCATCGGACCATTGTGGACCAAGGGTACAAATTCCCGCACATGGGGCCCAAAGTTAATGTAATAGCATATCCGAAAAGGAGTGGTGGCACAGGACTGGAAGGTGGGCAAGATCATCCCAGTCTCAAAGAAAGGTACTTCGTCATCACATAATAGCTATCGACCGATTTCATTAACGTGTGTGGCTTCAAAATTATTGGAGCACGTCATTTATTCGCCTGTAACAAGGTTCTAATCTCTGTTGACTTCTTTCACCCACAACAACATGGTTTTCAAAAAGGTTTATCTTGTGAGACCCAGCTTGCATTATTTACTCATGACATCAGCTCAAGCATTGATCGCAATATTCCCATAGACGCCCTGTTCCTGGACTTCGAGAAAGCGTTTGACAAGGTACCACACAAACGACTATTCCTTAAGCTCTCACATCTAAATCTTAACCCCTTTGTCTTCGACTGGCTGTGTGACTTCCTACAAAACAGGCAACAGTTTGTCTGTATTAATGGGCATACTTCCTCATTAGCGCCTGTTATATCCGGAGTTCCTCAAGGCACCGTCCTCGGACCATTACTTTTTTTAATCTTCATCAATGACCTACCGACAAACATCTCCTCCTGTATTCGACTTTTCGCAGACGATTGTGTCCTTTACCGTCCTATCCATAGGTTCCATGATAACATTTCCCTTCAAACCGATTTACTAACTGTTTAAACACATTAGTCAAGTTCTACACCAGTTTTCAATATCAAGAAGACTTCGCAGATCTCATTCCACCGCCGAGCTTGCTACCAAGCACATAGGTACGTCATTTTTGGCTCCGAATTATCTTTAGCTTCATCATACAAGTAGTACCTTGGTATCACAGTGACTAATGACCTCAGCTGGTCACATCATATAGGAAGCATAACAAATGAAGCTAACCGTGTCCTTGGCTATGTCCGGCGTAACCTTAAGTTTACCCCTCCTCACGTAAAATTGCTAACGTACCAAACGTTCATTCGTCCCAAGCTGGAATACGCATGCGCAGTTTGGGACCCATACCAGATTAACCTACAGAAATCTCTTGAGTCTATTCAAAAGCGTACTATTAGATTTCTCCTCTCAGATTATTCATACTATTCTAGCCTCACTGATCTAAAACATACGGCTAATCTTCCCAGTATTGTGTCACGCAGAAAAATAGCGCGCCTGTCCCTCTACAACAAGTTTTATCACTCGTCTCTTGCTCACTCGATTATGGTACCTGCTCATCGCCTTTCGCTCCGCAACAGTCACTCTAAAGCTGCATACCCACCACCTGCGCGCACTACTGCGCACCTCAACTCATTTTTCATTCGAACAGCGAATGACTGGAATCATCTGCCCACCGACGCTGCGCACCACTCCGACCCGTGCCACTACAAGTCATTCATCGAAGAACTCCTACAACTGTAACCTACCCCTCATGTAATACCCCATACCAGGAGAATTTGAGGTATCAATAAATAAATAAATAAATAAAAATGCAATTGCTTATCTTGGGGCAGCTAAAGTCAATAAAAAGCACGAATGCATTAAAAAAACTTAAAGGAAGCCGAGAAGGTGTATTCCAGAGAATGTTTTATCGATTGAAACAAGGTAATCGTTTACGTATCGGAAAATGGGCCGGGTGCGTGCCCTTCAGGTAATTTGCTAAAAACCGATCGTATGTCTGTTCAGGAAAATGTGAGACAGAGAAAACGTTCAGCACTTTTATATTATTTCATTTATTTTCTTATTTAAAATGCTGGTGAATCTTGCAATAGTGTAATTTCAGTGGTATGATCTCGAAGTGAGAGTAATCTCATAGAATTGTCATGATTGTGATAACGCATGGGCTGTTTGTCATTTTTCTACGAATCCATCGGCCCGTTTCTGTCTTTGCTTTCCTGATTTTCACCATTTCCAAGAGTTCTTATAGAAGTTTCGCATCTGAACATTTTCTACAGCTTGTCTTTACATCCGTGTTTCTGCAATAAATATTGATTTGCGAGGCCTTGTTTGTCGCGCTGCTGTCATTTCTCCATAAATCCGTACCAACTTGAACAAATGTGAACTCTGCTGCAAGTTGAATTTGCAGCAGCGGCACATTCCAATTCAAATATTATTAGACTATCTGGTGCGTACAGGTCTGACGGGCACTTTGATCGGGCGTCCGCAACCGCTGTTGCCTGAGGGCCACCGTCTGTTGCAACTTTCATGATCTATGCAGCGATTGAATGCTACGTCAGGGACCTGAAATCCTGTACTGGCGAGGTAGTGTCTTTTTGAAGCTTAGTGTGCCTTTGAATTGCGGATGCGCGTATACTTGTATAGTCTCATGGGTATTCGGTGACAGTACTTTGCACCAAAGCGCTATATCAGTGCAAACAGTGCACTAGCTTGGACAAGGATTCGTACTGCTGACCTATGGTGGTGGAACAATATTAACACGAAAGTGTTTTATGCCGGGGTCCACCAAGACTTCACTGACGTATTTCCGTCACGGAAATACGTCAGCTTACAATGTACACGAACATAATACAAAGAAAGAAACCAGAAGAAAAAGTTCCACAAACATGCAAAATTTGGAAATCGAACCCACGACCTCTCGGTCCGCGACGATAGATCGCCGAGCGTTTAACCCATTGCGCCACAAACGCATTTGCAGAGAGCTACACAGACGCGCCTTATATATCTAACACTCCTCCGTGTACCCGCGCTCTTGCTCGGGGCGGTGCCGCCGCCTACGAGCAGAAAAGAGAAGTACTGCATTATGACACTAACGCGCACCGACAGTGAACGCTTCGGTGGTCTCAGCACTACGACGCCTCGATGCCAGCATTCGAAGGGACGCTGGCATCAAGAAGCACTACCAACGCGTTCTCGCACAAGCACTCCTAGGTGGCGTTCACCGTACTAAGCACAGCGGAGCGTGGCCTCCGCAATTAGCTCTGAAAATGTTTCTGAAGTTGATCGCGGAGGCTGCAATGACGACGCGCTGTACGCGCTGATTTGACTCGGTGACGATTCAGTTACGTGCTTTGTCTTGCGCGTTGTATTAGTGTGTCAGTTACGTGCTTCGTCTTTCGCGTTGTGCTAGCGTGTGCAGCGTAGTGCAGCTTCCATATGCACGACGGTTGCTCATGGTCATCGACGTTGGTAGTCGTGATGGAGGAGACGTGCCACCAGGCGTCAGCGTGGGTGCATCAACGCCTAAGGGCGCTTTAGCCACAAAACACCAATAGACATTATATATCAATGTGCAATAAACATTACACTACGTCTGTGAAGACACGTTTCACTTTCGTGTTCTATACCGATTCCTATATAAGAGGGATCAACCACATTTTTTTTACCTCTTGCACATGCATGATAGAAGTTTTATTTTCAAATTCCTAAACACGCTGAATAAACGCTACAGTTCTAGCATAGCGTATGTCATGCGCTCAATGCGCGCCGCCTACATCTCCTATTTTGGCACTGTACAAATTTTAATTTTAGATATTAAACCTGCATTGAGGTTTCATTCGTATGCTGTTCGTAGCGGAAAAAATCAACATACCCTAAAAAAGTAACGAAGGAAGGTTCACTTACCCTGCTGGAGGCAGCAGACATCGTCAGATGAAGGGCAAAGTTCGGGGTGTCCTCGCAATGGAAGGAGGCACTGCGATTTTGGGACGCATTTTGTACCCTTACCCATACAGGAATCCGCTGGGGTACCTGTTGCATGCATGCGAGTGTAGAAAGTAGGCAAGGACATAAATATACAAAGGTTGTTCCGAAGTCGTGCACGTATAGTCCTAATTTCCATAATGTAGTCCTAGAGACCTCCTCAATATATCACAGAAAAACGAGGGAAACAAAGATCGTAATTCTATTAGGACGTGTGCTAAACCTAGCGTTATTAATTCAAACGGCTGTTGTAGTTTTTCTAACTGCTTAGTCGTCGTTTATATAGGTGTTTTTCCCCCTCAGACCTGGTCTCTGTATTCAAGCATTTTAGGAAATAGATGTGGTTGGCGGATGTCACTTCCGCTGAAACTGTTTCAAAACCTAGCGCAATAAATTTACCTGCATGAACTGATCAGCAAAGGATGCAGTTAGCATTCACCATTTGGATGCCCACCTTCCCCACGCGTTCTCAAACAAAAAACTTAAAATCATTTGTTCGACGTTTCAGCTTCATCTGGCATTTTTAAAATTCAGCAATGTTTGATGAAATCACGAGATTCATGTCGTCAACCGGGTAACAATATTTTAATATCTTTTATAAGGGGGCAGCAGTATCAACACATGCTTCGAAAATTGTACGATTGTCTGCTGTAGCAAGGGCGAGACAGTTCGTGAGGACAACAATAAGCGAAAGAAATGTTTTGTATTTGTTACATACTACAGGGTATTTCAGCCTACAAATTCAATTTTTTTAATTGCCTGTAGCAGAAACTAGAATTCTAGTGGATGAGGTTGTCTACTCGAAGAGACAAAAATTGAAATGTGTAATCGGCTATTAACAAAAATTCACTAATTATGTTGCGTTATTGCACATATTGCAATTTACAAATTTATTTAGACCATACACAATTAAAAAAAAGATTCCTGTGGTAGATACGTGATCCTAACTTTTCCGCTGGATTACTGGAAGACGTGTACCGTACTACCAGGGGAAATTTAAATCACCAATCGATTAATGAACAAAAACAAAAGACTTATATTTATTTTATTTACGGCAAATATTGTAATATGCGAGCTGTAGCCTACTTGTTTCAAGGCATATCAACATGGAGAGAATAGTAAAGATGGCACCGGTTTCAAGATAGGCACCATGACACTAGCGGTAAAAATGCCTGTTGTGTACGTACTTTTTCAGCACGGCTTTATAGATTGAACAACGAAACTAACTGGGTCGCTAATTTATTTTGTTGCCAACATCGAGAATTATTAGCGCGAGACTAGTGTCATCCTGAAAACTTTTGAAGATGAATACACATTGAGAACTCGCCAGTAGCAATTCGTATGTTGCAATGTGTGCGTTTGAATAAAAATGGTAAATATTAAGTTTTCGTTAATTAGTCAACTAAGCGTTTATATTTCTTGTGAGAGTAATGTCTGCTTATTTGAGCAATCCAGCTGAATGACTAGAATTATGCTATCTGGCTCAGGAGACAATTTAGTGTTCTGTATGATCTAAAAAAATCCGAGGGCACCTAAGCATTTCTCGTGAGTTGTGAATGCGAAAGCGTGAATGTTCACTTGAACGCCGCTGAGTATTCGTTTGAGTTCTGTGCTGCGAGTAATGTGCCATTACGGTAGGTGCTACCTGAGCCAGCATTCAGCAGCAGCCTGTGGTCAGCGCCGCAGGCCACGCATGCGCGCGCGCGTCTGAGAGAAGTGGTTCTTTATGAAGGCTGAGGTTGGCGCTATCTTCTGTAGGCCTTTAGGGAGCACGGCTCAGTGCCAACGGGCAGGCGGAGAGTGTGGGAAAAGATGATAGGAGACGAGAGGGTGAAGATGTCGCCATGGCAGGGGCGAAGCAAACCGGACGGCAGGAGCTCATTGGGGCACCGACGCGAAGATGGCCATCGGGCGTGCGTCACGGCGATGCCGTCTCGCCTCACGCAACACCTGGCGCGCTGCTGTGGCTAAAGAGTGGGCCGCTGTAACGTGTGGGCCAAAGAAGTGCACGAGCGGCCTCAGAGCCGAGAAGCGGGGCGTGCTGGTGCCGACAAACGCTGAGCATTCTACCCTCGCTTGCCGTACACTCAGTGGCACGTACTCAGTGACTCCAGCTGGCGAGAGTTTTGTTGAACAGCGGCAGGTAATCTATGTCCAATATTCCTTTTATCCACTTCCTCACAAAGAGCGATTTGAGGCGGTGAGGTTGGCCATTGAGGCAAACTAGGACATTGCATTTCCCGTAACCTCTGGTTCCCGTAACCTCTGGAGTTGCTCAAGGCAGTGTTCTTGGTCCCCTACTTTTCTTCATTTTTATTAAGGATCTCCCGAAATGTGTTTCCTCCAAAATTCGATTATTCGCAGATGATTGTGTTATATATACAAAAATTACTAACGATGCTGACCGCCATGCCCTCCAAACTGACCTTGAGGAAGTGACAACTTGGTGCTCCTCATGGCTAATGTCCCTGAATGCGTCTAAAACGAAGCTAATGTCATTCACTAATCATTCCACTCGCCTTCCTACAACCTACTTACTCAATAATACTAGCACTGAACTTACATCAACCTATAAGTACCTTGGTGTCCATCTGCAGTCTGATTTAACTTGGCACTACCATATTAACACTGTATTAGCATCAGCTAACCGAGCATTCGGTCTTCTCAAGCGTAACCTCAAGCATGCCCCATCCCACCTAAAAAAGCTAGCTTACATAACACTCATCCGCCCAAAGATTGAATATGCTTCTGCAATATGGGATCCTGATCAAACATATATCATCAACAACATTGAATCCTTGCAAAACCGTGCTGCTCGCTTCATCTACTCCGATTACTCCCGCTTCACGAGTGTCACAGCATTAAAGCAACGAGCCGAGTTGGAACCACTATCACGTCGACGTCACTTTGCTCGGCTAACCCTATTTCATAAACTGTACTATCATCGCACGCTTCATAATGACTTCTTTTCTTCCCCTCACATTGTGTTCCCGTGCCGTGACCATGATAACAAAGTAGCACGCATAACTTGCCGCTCATCTCTTTACGCTAAATCATTTATACCACGCACAATCATTGAATGGAATAACCTAGCGTCATACATAGCGACTGAATCTAATTTATCATCTTTTCAGGCTTTCTTACGAGAAAAGTGTACTTAGACTGATAGCAATACCTGTTTTCGTTATGTACGCAACAATACCTTTATCATCACTGTGAATATAATGCTGCATCAACCACTGTTACTATGTTTATATGTTTTCTAATCACAAAATGTCAACGCTTTCAAATTTGTGTTATACATAATGTTCCTGCTATAATGATGTATTAATACCAGCTTTTATATATGTTCCACAGTTGTCTTTCTTTTTTTCCGCTTCTTTTTCGAATGTACCCGCCTCCCTATGTAATACCCTCATACGAGGGCCCTTAGGGGTTTTTTTGAATAAATAAAATAAATAAATAAATTTGAGAATGGAGCTAGCATGTTTGTAGACAAGGTTTTAGCTTTGTTAGAGTTTTGCTTCGGGTGAACAATCGTCTTCTTTCAGAATCAGTATTTTTTGCAGAAGACTGACATTTCCAGGAGCGGGCAACACACGGAAACCCTCCTTGACTGGTTGCGTTCTGTAGCTGCCGGCAGGTGGCGACGCAAGTTGATGCTTGCACCGTGGCGACAGCAGCTCTCATCCCCATAAGCGAAGGCAACTTTTCGCTTTTTTCATGGGAACCAGGCAATTAACTGTGATAAGTCTGACACAGAACGACGTAGACTCCAAAGCGCGATCCTTGCGCAAAACTTCCGCAAGACAAGTGCAGCGGTAAGCGCAAAATCTTTTTCGAAAACGTTAAGCGAAACACGCAGGACCTTGTACAACGGCCAAATTGGCCAATGCATAAATCATAGCCTACGAAAGCAAGCGCTATCCACGAGGAATGGAACTGGCTCACACCTTCCTGATTACTGTAAATCTCGCAATTGTGAACCCACACTATCAGCTACTCGAATTTAAAAACAAAGTCGTGATACAGTTATGTGTGAGTTCGCTGAGGTCTATTTCATCGAAAGGAAACTTGATTCATGGGTAAGTGACTGTAACGTTACGCGTATAACTTCCTGGGATATCACTTTGAATTTTGCGCGCTGCACATGCGCGGCATACCTGCATATAGCCGCGCCATTATCTGTGCCCAACCACGCTGACGACCAAGACGACGACCTCGAGTCTACGAGTGAAGTGCTAGAGAAGAAGCCTGAACTGAGCGCTTGTTCAAATTGTCTCGATGAAATGCGGCACTCCACTCTTCTCTCACCTTCTTCTTTTTGAGTTTAGCGTTCCAAAACCAGTTCTGCTTATGAGGCACGCTGTACTGGAGGGCTCCGGATTAATTTTGACCACCTGGGGTTCTTTAACGTGCACTACAATTTCAAGCACACGGGCTTTTCTGCATTTCGCGTCCATCGAAATGCGGCAGCCGCGGCCGGGATTCGATCGCGCGTCCGCGTGTTCAGCACCGCAACGCCTTAGCTTACTGAGCCACCGCGGCGGGTTCTTGTTTTCCCTGCGCCGCGACACTGGTGGAAGTGCTGGGTTTCGCATAAACGCCCAGCGATTCGGACAATTCCAGGAACAGCCCTGTATCTAGCCCTTCAAGACATCATCCATGCGTCGAGACACTTGTACACCGCGCAAGCCGCCACATGCAAGGCCCGTGCCCGGAATTCGATCTCTTGCAAGGAACTTTGTCAGCGACCTCACCGACTCAGGAAATGGCGATTGTAAGTTCAACGCAGGTGACTGTTCAAAACACTCTAGTCCCCACCTGCTTCCACCGTGACACGTCTGAAGGCACCGAAGACTAGCTGGTCCAGTACGAACGCGTAGCTAAAATCAATCAGTAGCGTCCGGACCAGAAACTTTCCAACGTGTACTTCGCTCTTGAAGGGAGCGCAAGGACGTGGTTTCAAAACCGCGAGGCACATTTGACAAGAGTTTTGCAGTCAGCAACTGGATACCTTAGGAAGCACTGATCGCCGAGATAATGCACAACGCCTACATGAGTTGTGCATCCAGAAGCCCAACGAAAGTGTTTACATGTTTGCTGAGGACAGGTCTCCTTTGTTTCGCCATGCAGATCCCAACATACCTGATTCGAAGAAGCTGAGCCATCTCATGCGTGGCGTCAAAGAACAGCTATTCGCTGGTCTTTTGCGCAACCCACCTACAACAGTAGAAGAATTCATTAAGGAAGCCACAACAATCGAGCGGGCACTCCAGCAGTGTTGCCGGCAATATGAACGCCTGACTAACAGTGTGAGCCGATATACCGGCAGTCACAGACGAGACGTCGCTGCACCAAGTAATCAGGGACATCGTGCGGGAGGAGATTACGAAGGAGTTTAATGTTGCTTCGGCCGCTGAAGTTCTTCGGTCGCTGAAGTTGCATCTCTTGAGCCGCTCCCTGAACCGTGTGCCAAGCCGCGCTTCGAACCGCGCGATAACAGCTATGCAGACGCTGCCCTTCGCCCTTTTTCTACCTACCACCAGCGGCCACCTATTGCAGCTTGAATACAGAGGGAAAATTTCATCCACCGTGGTTGCTCAGTGACTATGGTGTTGGGCAGCTGAGCCCGAGGTCGCGGAATTGAATCCCGGCCAGGGCGGCCACATTTCGATGTGGGCGAAATGCAAAAACAACTGTGTACTTATATTTAGGTGCACCTTAAAGAACCCCAGGTGGTCCAAATTTCCGGAGTCCCCCAAAACGGCGTGCGTCATAATCAGAACTGGTTTTGGCACGTAAAACCCCAGAAAGAAGAAGAAGAAGAAGAAGAAGAAGAAGATCGTTGTTTTTGCACGTAATATTCCCGAATCAAATTTTGATTTATTTACCTAGATGTTGCTAAGTGTAGTGGTACAGGGAAATGTAAAAGGTACTCTTAGGCGCGCAGAAAGTATACGCCGGTTTTTGGCGAAGGGGCGAAAACTTGCCTCGCGCCGTGAAGCAGCAGGCCCCTTCAAGCAATGACAGTGCAGCGTGCTGCCGGCCGAAGTAGGGGCGGTGCAACTCGGATGTGGCGGGGGCTGCCTTTTCAACGAGAAGGTAATTGGATGTGACGGACGTTGGCGCCGAGGACTAAAAGGATGGTTGATTTTCAAGTGATATCTGTGCACTATGAGGTAGCCAAACTCGGTGGGTTTTAACCTTGGATCATGAACACAACTACAGAGAAGGTTTACTTCAAAGATTGATATGGCGGATAGAGGCGCGGTGCGGTTTAAAGCGATAGCCCTGTGGCAGCCCATACACATAAAAATTGACTGTCCCTTAAGTATCCTCAGGTGATTTGAATGCGAAAACATTATGACTTCGCTTAAGTATTACAACCTGTTTGCGATCCTTTCTTCGCTTTCTTTCCTCTGTGTTCATAATTCACCAGGCCGCCACCATTCAGAACTCATCGTCAAGTAGCTCTGATTTAATATTGTGATTCACGTTAATCAACCTTCATCCAATTTATACCGTTCTAATATACTTTACTTCCCAATAATTCACTTTGCTGTACTTCACCTTAATTCACTTTGATTCAAATAACTACCCCTAATTACTACTAATTACGCTGTCATACCATTTGCTATCTTCTGCATTACCAGTGATTTCACTCAAGACGCTGATGAGGTCACAATGATTTTTGGTACCACTCGTTGCGGACGACGTCGGCATTCCTGCCTCGTGGCGCACGTGATGCTTTCGCATTAATAACTACTGCAGACGACAACGGTCCGTCTGCACGGCAGAGAGTAAACAGCTTTCCCGCTTTTATTGCGATTTTCGCAGCCCCGGTGCATGGCGTCCCGTCATGCTCACAGATGCTACAGATAGTTCTTGCGCGGCGGCGAGGTTGAGCGTGTATACTGCTTCACTGCACGCGATAGAGCTCGACCTCTGCTTCGGCCTAAGCGGCCAGAAATGGTTACTGACGCCGTGGTGTGAACGCGCCTTTGCCGATGGCACAAGAACTGAATCAAGTGGTATACCCAGAGTCACATACGAATTACAAGAGTGGATACTCAAGCCTAAAAGCGGGGAAGCTACGCAGCTTCATGCCGCCCGCTAGAGACCAATACAACACTCCCAGTCTCCAAGGGAACGCGCGTATATACTAGTTATCTACTGTAGTAACTTTTCAAGTGTACTATACGTCTACTTGTCTATGTGGCTGTAGATGTGGCTTTCACTTGCTCGCAGTGCGGCTCTAAATCCGCCTTTATCGTACCGGATTGGACAGTTTGAAATCGTCGATCAGTAGGGCTGCCGTGACTAAGTAAGGTCATCATGGCATAAATGGCGGGATAGCGTGATCATGAACATCGTGTGACCAGGCAAGGCGACGCTGTGAAAGATGTGCGACGTCTCCGTGATCTTCGCTGGGTTTGTCGGCCTGAACGTCTGTCTGCTTGGCTGCTGCTTGGTAAGAACGCCTTCATTACGTTCTTTTTTCCTTCATTGCTTTGCAAATTGCTTATATATTTGTCTGTTCAGCCGTAAGTTGACCTTTGTTGCATTGTGCTTTTAGGTAAAGAGAGCTTTTTTGTGTTCTTGACTTAGCGCATGATGTTCGTGGATTTCTTTACATTAAGTAATTGCCATTAAGTAATGAATTACGTAAATAATGAATTACTCATTTTAACTGAAGTACTCAATATTCACCTAATGTTTACATCATTTTTAAATAATAGGGCATTAAGTAAAAGATGCACATTAGGTTTTGGAATTTTGCTGCAATTTTGGATAACTTGTGCAAGATTTTTGGTAAAATGAGTCGAAAGGAAGACTAGTGTTTTTGCTTGGTGCCAGTATGCTGTTGTATGCAGTGGGTTCGCTTCTTTCATTCTTTTTTTTAACACGAAAGTGTTTTATGCCGGGGTCCACCAAGACTTCACTGACGTATTTCCGTCACGGAAATACGTCAGTGAAGTATACGTCATGACGTATTTCCGTCACGGAAATACGTCAGCTTACAATGTACACGAACATAATACAAAGAAAGAAACCAGAAGAAAAAGTCCCACAAACATGCAAAATTTGGAAATCGAACCCACGACCTCTCGGTCCGCGACGATAGATCGCCGAGCGTTTAACCCATTGCGCCACAAACGCATTTGCAGAGAGCTACACAGACGCGCCTTATATATCTAACACTCCTCCGTGTACCCGCACTCTTGCTCGGGGCGGTGCCGCCGCCTACGAGCAGAAAAGAGAAGTACTGCATTATGACACTAACGCGCACCGACAGTGAACGCTTCGGTGGTCTCAGCACTACGACGCCTCGATGCCAGCATTCGAAGGGACGCTGGCATCAAGAAGCACTACCAACGCCACCTAGGTGGCGTTCACCGTACTCAGCACAGCGGAGCGTGGCCTCCGCAATTAGCTCTGAAAATGTTTCTGAAGTTGATCGCGGAGGCTGCAATTACGACGCGCTGTACGCGCTGATTTGACTCGGTGACGATTCAGTTACGTGCTTTGTCTTGCGCGTTGTATTAGTGTGTCAGTTACGTGCTTCGTCTTTCGCGTTGTGCTAGCGTGTGCAGCGTAGTGCAGCTTCCATATGCACGACGGTTGCTCATGCTCATCGACGTTGGTAGTCGTGATGGAGGAGACAAGCCACCAGGCGTCAGCGTGGGTGCATCAACGCCTAAGGGCGCTTTAGCCACAAAACACCAATAGACATTATATATCAATGTGCAATAAACATTACACTACTTCTGTGAAGACACGTTTCACTTTCGTGTTCTATACCGATTCCTATATAAGAGGGATCAACCACATTTTTTTACAATGTCATGCACAAGGCACACTTTTCAACTGGCTGGATAAGTGCTTTTCAAGCTTTCTATGCAGAAAATAGTTGATGTTCTCATATTTGATATTCCTGTAGAGAGTTTTCGTGTGGAGCCCAAATTTTGTAAACTTGACAAAAGTGTCAAAAATTGAAAATTCTTAGTTTACTACAAGTGCGCACTTTCTATGATTCTGAAGAGTGGCGTCTGAAAGGGTTCCCTCGTCCACCAAAACCTAGTGGAGGAGGCAATATTATTTGTTTTGCACTGTGCTAGGACTTGCTTCTCTAGCGATAGTTACTTGTGTGTTGTGGAAATAGAGCTCTCGGGCAGCAGCAATCATGACTGTCGTATTTGCACTGTCAGTGCGACATCAGGAAAAACTGCCAGGTTGCTGCTCTGCGATATCTGAAACTGCTGAGTTTTGATTGGAATGGCAAATAAGTGAACTGCAGTTTTTATGATGATGGCATCAATCCCATCTGGGCAAGAAGTTGCTTTTAAATTGAGTTATAGATATGTATTACAGGATAGCTGTTGTTGCTTGCCTCATGTACTGTATGTGCTTGACTGACAACTTTAGTGAGCAGCCTTCATTCCTTGTTTGCTCTGCAGCCCCAAACTGCTACTAAATAAGAAATGGTAGGCTTCAAAAGACAAGCATTGTTTTCCTCTTTAATGCTGATGATGTCTTCTGCAGTTTTACTGTTTTGTTATGTTTTTCATAATATCGCCTGCTTACTCCTTTTGTGAAATTCCTTCTCAACATATGGCAGCTGTATTGACATGCCGTGTATTGTCCATCTTTTTGTGCTTGCGTTCGTTGAACGTTGCGAAAAAAAAGTGTGCATTTCGTACTGGGAATATGATTTGAAAATAAAATTTCCTCTCCTCCAACACTAAACATGTTTATTAAAAATGTCTGCATAAACACTCAGTGGCATCGTGTGCTTGCAGCTCTGGCGGTACAGCTTACACGAAGCTACTCGATGCATGCAAGCAACGCGTTAAAAAATCGAAATATAGCTTCCGGGACGAGCACTTGCACGAAAGCCATCTCGGAGGCCGTGTAATTTTTCTGATAGCCAGAAAATCGCCTTCGAAATTACTTTTCCTGCAGTCCCAATCTTTGAGCCTGTGTAGATTCTACACACCCGCCAGGTGCGTTGCAAACCTGAATCATCGAAAATCCCTAAATGGTAAAGTACCGCCATCCTTTGATCAACGCCGCTTGTCTCTCTCTTGTATCTCTGATTAGACGATGATAGCGCGCGCTGTCACTTCTGTATATTTTTTTTCCGCCTCAGAGCCACGTTAAAATTCACTCTTCCCAGCCGCAGTCGCCGGCGGCGGCGGCGGCGGTGGCGCGCGCCCGGCTCGAAAGCTTCAACGTGAACTTTCTAGGCGCGCCAACGTCGACTTGGTTTCGCAAGCAAAAAGTTTCGCAAGCAAAGAAAGCAAGTGCTTTAGGAGGGGAGGTGGCGGAGGAAAGAGTAGATGGTGGTACTTTTACAATATAGGAACTTTAGAATCATCTTCTCGGGGTTGGAAGTTAACCAAAGATCAGTCGGCCGGTTGGCTTTGGAAGGCCACAGTAAAACCACAAATGAGGCAGTGCATCGTGAAATGGGTTGGGCCCCTTTTGAAGTCACAGAAGCACAGAGCAAAAGTAGTTTTGAAGAAAGGCTCAGGAACATGAATGAAAATAAATGGGCGGCTAAAGTGCACAAGTATCTGTAGATGAAAAGCGTGGACGCAAAATGGAGGAATAGGTCAAGGAAGTTGTCAACCAAGTACAGGATAATTGAAACTATAAATAGATAACCAGGAGTCATCAGAAAGAAAATGAGCAAAATAGAGACAGTGAATTGGATGCAAAGAATAGAAACAAAAAGGACCATGGAGATTTACAACAATGAGAAGAAAGAAATTTGAAGGGAAAATCTGTACGATAACACAAAAGGCAGTGCCTTGCTATTTGAGGCTCGAGCCGGTTTCCTAAGGACCAAAACATACCGGAGTAAATATTCGACACTAGATGAGGAATGCGTATGCTGCAGTAAAGATCCAGAGACCACTCAGCACATCCTAATGGAATGCGACGGGATTCACCCAGTGAGAACTGTAGGTAATGTATAACTTACAGAAGCGCTTGGGTTTAAAGTGGAAGGAAACATCAACTGATCATTCATGGAGACAAGCAAGAGACGATTACCGTTCTGGTGGAAAAAAAGCAGGGAAAAGATTGATACGACCTGATCTCTTAAAATCATAAGTAGCGGTACAAGATAAATTTTGAAAAAAAAGAAAGGAAAATTGATTATAACTCAATGCGAAGATTCTTAATTTCCGAAGCGAGATCAGGATGCCTTAGAACGCGTAGTTATAAAGCAATGTACACCAAGGACGAATACGTATGTGTTTGCTGTGGTAAAGCTAGAGAAACGATGGAACATCTTTTATTAGAATGTGAAGAAATCTACCCAGCTGCAAGTCTACGCTCTTCTGACCTCGTTGAAGCCCTTGAGTTCAGAGATAGCAGGGGCAAAATAGACATGTCCGCTATAGACATTAGTAAGAGGCGGTTGGAGGTTTGGTGGCAGAAAAGTAGGGAGACCACAAACAACGGAGACGTACAGAAACAGAATTTCCAGTACCGGTCAAAAAATGTTGGTGCTTGGAATTCTTTGCAATTGTTTCTTTTTCAAAAATAAAGGCAGGACTTTAGGAAAAAAAAAACAAGACCTTGGTGGCGCAACCCACCACCTCGTTTCAAATGGGACGCTCATAGCATTAATCCATTCATCCATCCATCCAAGCGCAGGATCCTATGCAAGTGTCCTCTCTTATCCTTTTGTATATTACTCTGTGGTCTACCGGCGTTGTTTCTGCCAGGTTGCCTTCTCTGTGCCAAATCGAACGACTTATATCACTTGTCATGACGTAACGACGCTCGGCCAACGGCGGTACGGGTGGCGCGAGGAAAAGCGACGCTCTGCGTATACAGGCACACTATCCCTCACCAGTACACGGAAGCCCGAGCCCAGAGTCCTCTCAAGTTCGACTACAAAATTTTACATTGGAGATAAGGTTTATGGTAAATGAAAAAGAAATAATAATCACGATACTTAAGCCAGAAAACGTCGATTACACTGTCAATCTGCATCAAATCGACAGATTTAACACATGAAAATGTTTTCTTAATCGCAGAGGAACATTCGCATCACTTATGCTAAGCCACCGCGTTGATCGTTGGGACGCTCAACGAGCGCGCCAACGACCGCTTACTTCTACCGTTAAGAGTGTCAAATGCATTTTATAAACTCGAAAAGTGAATTCGCTGTGACATTTCCCTCGCAGATCTGGGAATTTATTCCTTTGCCTCAGGTTTCCGAAAACGGAATGCTCTCTTGTCTTGGTCGTAGGTGTTGCACATATATTTTATGAAAGGTGAAAAATGCCACAAATACGTAGATCTACTGCAAATCGCCGCGAAACAGATGCAGATGTGTGGCCTTGTTTCGTGCCTTAAAAATGATTTACTATTGCGGATAGGTAGCTCGCAGAAACGAAGCGAATGTGTCGGATAACTTTACTGAAACAAAACAAAGCACAATGACAATGAGAAAGAAATCTTTGTTGTATATCTGAAATTTTAGCTGAGCTACGCTTGGCTGTTTTGCATTCTTACTGTTTCTGGCGTTAACATAGATGCCTCCTCTACTCCTGGAAGCAGGGCTAAGTACAGAGAGAGAGAGAGAGAGAGAGAAAAAATGTGGTTGATCCCTCTTATATAGGAATCGGTATAGAACACGAAAGTGAAACGTGTCTTCACAGAAGTAGTGTAATGTTTATTGCACATTGATATATAATGTCTATTGGTGTTTTGTGGCTAAAGCGCCCTTAGGCGTTGATGCACCCACGCTGACGCCTGGTGGCTTGTCTCCTCCATCACGACTACCAACGTCGATGAGCATGAGCAACCGTCTTGCATATGGAAGCTGCACTACGCTGCACACGCTAGCACAACGCGAAAGACGAAGCACGTAACTGACACACTAATACAACGCGCAAGACAAAGCACGTAACTGAATCGTCACCGAGTCAAATCAGCGCGTACAGCGCGTCGTAATTGCAGCCTCCGCGATCAACTTCAGAAACATTTTCAGAGCTAATTGCGGAGGCCACGCTCCGCTGTGCTGAGTACGGTGAACGCCACCTAGGTGGCGTTGGTAGTGCTTCTTGATGCCAGCGTCCCTTCGAATGCTGGCATCGAGGCGTCGTAGTGCTGAGACCACCGAAGCGTTCACTGTCGGTGCGCGTTAGTGTCATAATGCAGTACTTCTCTTCTCTGCTCGTAGGCGGCGGCACCGCCCCGAGCAAGAGCGCGGGTACACGGAGGAGTGTTAGATATATAAGGCGCGTCTGTGTAGCTCTCTGCAAATGCGTTTGTGGCGCAATGGGTTAAACGCTCGGCGATCTATCGTCGCGGACCGAGAGGTCGTGGGTTCGATTTCCAAATTTTGCATGTTTGTGGAACTTTTTCTTCTGGTTTCTTTCTTTGTATTATGTTCGTGTACATTGTAAGCTGACGTATTTCCATGACGGAAATACGTCAGTGAAGTCTTCGTGGACCCCGGCATAAAACACTTTCGTGTTAAAAACGTCATAAGGGAAAGGCAGGGAGGTTAACCAGGTTGAGCCCGGTAGGCTACCCTGCACTGGGGAAGGGGGAGAAGAGATTGGAAGAGGAGAAGGGGTAGAGAAGTTAACAGTTCACACCTTACACATTTACAGCCAAGTGTTCATAGCTGAGTTTCGTCACAGGCGGTCATACAGGCTTCCGCACATAAAAAAACGCAGCAGTGCCTTTGTAGCCCTGTATATAGACGACGCGCGAGGCCACGGCCCCAACATCTTCTCCTCCGTAAAAGGCCTGTCGTCTAAGTGCCTCAAAGCAGTCCGAAGGGCAATCCTCTCTTCTTCATATCTGGGGCAGTCACATAAGAGATGTCTGGTGGTTTCCTCAACACCACATGTGCTGCAGTTGGCAATTGCCGCCATTCGAATTAGGAATGAATAGGAGTTTGTAAAAGAAACTCCTAATCGCAGGCGGCAGAGTAAGGTTTCTTCATGTCATTTAAAACCGGGTAAAAGTTGTAATTGCATCTGTGGGTCCATGGCATATAGGCACCGGTTGGTAAACTCTGGTGTATTCGATTTTCTTAGAGTTGTAGTATGGGCAAGACTGCTGAGGTGCCGCGCTGCAACCGATCTTGACAATGGTATTGGGATTTTTTCATATGCGTCATGTGGTTCACGGGCAGCTTTGTCGGCACATTGATTGCCAGTGATATTGCAGCCCAGGTAGCCCCTGAAATACAATGTCGTGGCCTTGTAACACTGCTTGCTGGTAGCGTAATCGTATCTTTGCTACCAATTGTTCATGTGGGCTGCGGCGCCGAGCTGATAAAGGTGACTGTAGGGCTGCCTTTGAATCACAGAATATAGCCCAATTATTTGGTGATTTTTCGTGCACATAAAGCACTGCGCTACGGAGGGCGGCAAGTTCAGACCTTGTCGATGTTGTGAGGTGGCTGATCTTGCACTTCTTTCAGAATGATGCCGACGGAATAACTACCGCACCAGTAGAGCTGGACAGAGCCGAAGAGCCATCTGTATAAATGTGAATTCGATCAGAGTAGGAATCATGCAGCAGATGTAGAGCAGCTTGATTCAGGGCACAAGCTGGCAAGTCGGACTTCTTTGTAACTCCTGGAGGCTAAGTACAGAGCGATGAAAAGTTTGTGGTAGCTGATTAAATAACCATTTATTTGGGTTTAAATAACCATTTATTTTATAACCTAGACTCTTAGGCCATAAGCTAAGGCCAAATTAACCATACCACTTCAACTGTTTATTCTCCTCAGTCCCGAAGCCCGCTTAGGGGCATAATAATTTTTGAAGCCGGTTCTTATTACCGACTGGCATATTATGAACGTGAAAACACAATTTCTCATTTGAATCCCCAGTTAGGTGCTGGAAGCAGTATCTTCATGTAAATGAAGAAAGAAACCGTCTTCTTTTGATTACTGTCATGAAACACTTTTTAAAGGCCAAAAGACACAGTTGAAGATCTAACATCGCGTGGAACATTGGCTTATCGATGCTGCATCTTGTACTTTTTGTCAACTCGGAATACCCAAGAGGTACTCGATGGTTGCCTTTTGTCGTCTGTGACGACACAGTGTCCTTGACCGAATTTATAGGAACTTTCACAAAAGCTTATAGCAGTAATGTGCTTAAACCCCTTTCACACAGTTCTACCGGCTTCAGACTTTAAATCACAGTTGGATATTATACTTAATTTCAGCTGAACTAACCTTCAAAAGGAATAAATGCAACGTGCCCAATTGGGTACTATGGAACCGAAGTGGTTATGCTGTGTTTTCCAATCCACACTGCTTGTATTGTAATGGTTTATTATGCATTTTGTTAGAAAAAAAATGAAAACACGGAAAGCACCGGTGCGAAATGGTCAGCCACATTAGCCACACCCGTATTAAGTGCTTAACCATGCTGTGGACTTCCCAGGCTATGAGATGGCTAAAAAAAACGATAAGCAATTGCTTGACTAGTTTGCTCAGCGTAAGATATCGGTAGTTTTCGCTTACTGATTTTAACGACCTGAATCTGAACAGGTGACAATAGGGGATGCCGTAGTCAAGGGTACGGAATAATCTTGATCTAGGGTTTCCTAATGTTCATTAGAGCGTTAAGATACACGTTCATGTAGTTCGTCGCCAAAAAAGCGACCGTAATAGGTAGGTTTCAACCCACGATATCATGCAAAGCATCGGACTATTGTGGACCAAGGGTACAAATTCCCGCACACGGGGCCCAAAGTTAATGTAATAGCATATCCGAAAAGGAGTGGTGGCACAGGACTGGAAGGTGGGCAAGATCATCCCAGTCTCAAAGAAAGGTACTTCGTCATCACATAATAGCTATCGACCGATTTCATTAACGTGTGTGGCTTCAAAATTATTGGAGCACGTCATTTATTCGCCTGTAACAAGGTTCTAATCTCTGTTGACTTCTTTCACCCACAACATGGTTTTCAAAAAGGTTTATCTTGTGAGACCCAGCTTGCATTATTTACTCATGACATCAGCTCAAGCATTGATCGCAATATTCCCATAGACGCCCTGTTCCTGGACTTCGAGAAAGCGTTTGACAAGGTACCACACAAACGACTATTCCTTAAGCTCTCACATCTAAATCTTAACCCCTTTGTCTTCGACTGGCTGTGTGACTTCCTACAAAACAGGCAACAGTTTGTCTGTATTAATGGGCATACTTCCTCATTAGCGCCTGTTATATCCGGAGTTCCTCAAGGCACCGTCCTCGGACCATTACTTTTTTTAATCTTCATCAATGACCTACCGACAAACATCTCCTCCTGTATTCGACTTTTCGCAGACGATTGTGTCCTTTACCGTCCTATCCATAGGTTCCATGATAACATTTCCCTTCAAACCGATTTACTAACTGTTTAAACACATTAGTCAAGTTCTACACCAGTTTTCAATATCAAGAAGACTTCGCAGATCTCATTCCACCGCCGAGCTTGCTACCAAGCACATAGGTACGTCATTTTTGGCTCCGAATTATCTTTAGCTTCATCATATAAGTAGTACCTTGGTATCACAGTGACTAATGACCTCAGCTGGTCACATCATATAGGAAGCATAACAAATGAAGCTAACCGTGTCCTTGGCTATGTCCGGCGTAACCTTAAGTTTACCCCTCCTCACGTAAAATTGCTAACGTACCAAACGTTCATTCGTCCCAAGCTGGAATACGCATGCGCAGTTTGGAACCCGTACCAGATTAACCTACAGAAATCTCTTGAGTCTATTCAAAAGCGTGCTATTAGATTTGTCCTCTCAGATTATTCATACTATTCTAGCGTCACTGATCTAAAACATACGGCTAATCTTCCCAGTCTTGTGTCACGCAGAAAAATAGCGCGCCGGACCCTCTACCACAAGTTTTATCACTCGTCTCTTGCTCACTCGATTATCGTACCTATTCATCGCCTTTCGCTCCGCAACAGTCACTCAAAAGCTGTATACCCACCACCTGCGCGCACTACTGCGCACCTCAACTCATTTTTCATTCGAACAGCGAATGACTGGAATCATCTGCCCAACGACGCTGCGCACCACTCCGACCCATGCCACTTCAAGTCATTCATCGAAGAACTCGTACAAATGTAACCCACCCCTCATGTAATACCCCATACCAGGGGCATTTGACGTATCAATATATAAATAAATAAATAAAAATGCAATTGCTTATCTTGGGGCAGCTATAGTCAATAAAAAGCACGAATGCATTAAAAAAACTTGAAGGAAGCCGAGAAGGTGTATTCCAAAGAATGTTTTATCGATTGAAACAAGGTAATCGTTTACGTATCGGAAAATGGACCGGGTGCGTGCCCTTCAGGTAATTTGCTAAAAACCGATCGTATGTCTGTTTATGAAAGTGTGAGACAGAGAAAACGTTTACCACGTTTATATTATTTCAATTATTTCTTAATTTAAAATGCTGGTGAATCTTGCAATAGTGTAATTTCAGTGGTATGATCGCGAAGTGAGAGTAATCTCCTAGAATTGTGATGATTGTGATAGCGCATGGGCTGTTTGTCATTTTTCTACGAATCCATCGACCCGTTTCCGTCTTTGCTTTCCTGATTTTCACCTATTCCAAGAGTTCTTATAGAAGTTTCGCATCTGAGCATTTTCTACAGCTTGCCTTTACATCCGTGTTTCTGCAATAAATATTGATTTGCGAGGGCTTGTTTGTCGCGCTGCTGTCATTTCTCCACAAATCCGTACCAACTTGAACAAATGTGAACTCTGCAGCAAGTTGAATTTGCAGCAGCGGCACGTTCCAATTATGTACTTATGTTATTTGTTTTACTGCTTTTTCCATTCATTGTATTTTCTGATTGTAACCCCCCTTACTCAATGTCCTTTAATGGACCTGTAAGGTACGATAAATAAATAAATAAATAAATAAGTAAATAAATAAATAAATAAATAAGTAAATAATTAAATAAATAAAGATTATTAGACTATCTGGTGCGTACAGGTCTGACGGGCACTTGCATCGGGCGTCCGCAACCGTTGGTGCCTGAGGGCCACCGTCTGTTGCAACTTTCATGATCGATGCAGCGATTGTACGCTACGTCAGGGACCTGAAATCCTGTACTGGCGAGGTAGTGTCTTTTTGAAGCTTAGTGTGCCTTTGAATTGCGGATGCGCGTATACTTGTATAGTCTCATGGGTATTCGGTGACAGTACTTTACACCAAAGCGCTATATCAATGCAAACAGTGCACTAGCTTGGACAAGGATTCGTACTGCCGACCTATGGTGGTGGAACAATATTTTGTACCTCTTGCACATGCATGATAGTAGTTTTATTTCCAAATTCCTAAACACGCGGAATAAAAGCTACAGTTCTAGCATAGCTAATGTCATGAGTTCAATGCGCGCCGCCTATACATCTCCTATTTTGGCACTGTACAATTTTACATTTTAGATATTAAACCTGCATTGAGGTTTCGTTCGTATGCTGTTCGTAGCGAAAAAAATCTGCATAGCCTAAAAAATAACGAAGGAAGGTTCACTTACCCTGCTGGAGGCAGCAGACATCGTCAGATGAAGGGCAAGTTTCGGGGTGTCCTCGCAATGGAAGGAGGCACTGCGATTTTGGGACGCATTTTGTACCCATACCCATACAGGAATCCACTGGGGTACCTGTTGCGTGCATGCGAGTGTAGAAAGTAGGGAAGGACATAAATATACAAAGGTTGTTCCGAAGTCGTGCACGTATAGTCCTAATTTCCATAATGTCGTCCTAGAGACCTCCTCAATATATCACAGAAAAACGAGAGAAACAAAGATCATAATTCTATTAGGACGTGTGCTAAACCTAGCGTTATTAATTCAAACGGCCGTTGCAGTTTTTCAAACTGCTTAGTCGTCGTTTATATAGGTGTTTTTCCCCCTCAGACCTGGTCTCTGTATTCAAGCATTTTAGGAAATAGATGTGGTTGGCGGATGTCACTTCCGCTGAAACTGTTTCAAAACATAGCGCAATAAATTTACCTGAATGAACTGATCAGCAAAGGATGCAGTTAGCATTTACCATTTGGATACCCCCCTTCCCTACGCGTTCTCAAACAAAAAATTAAACCATTTGTTCAATGCTTCAGCTTCGTCTGGCGTTTTTAAAGATAAGCAATATTTGATGAAATTACGAGATTCATATCGTCAACCAGGTCACAATTTTTTTAATAGCTTTTATAAGGGGACAGCAGTATCAACGCATGCTTCGAAAATTGTACGATTGTCTACTGTAGCGAGGGCGAGACAGGTTCGTGACGACAACAATAAGGGAAACAAATTTTTTTTGTAATTGTTACATAATGCAGGGTATTTCGGCGTACAAATTCAATTTTTAATTGCCTGTAGCAGATAGTACAATTCTAGTCGATGAGGTGGTCTACTCGAAGAGACAAAAATTGTGTAAATGTGTAATCGGCTATTAACAAAAATTCACTAATTATGTTGCCTTATTGCACATATTGCAATTTAGAAATTTATTTAGACTATACACAATTAAAAAAGATTCCTGTGGTAGATACGTGATCCTAACTTTTGCGCTGGATGACTGGAAGACGTGTGCCATACTAGCAGGAGAAATTTAAATCACCAATCGATTAATCAACAAAAACATATATTTATTTAATTTACGGCAAATATTGTAATATGCAAGCTGTAGCCTACTTGTTTTCAAGGCATATCAACTTGGAGAGAATAGTGAAAAAGGCACCGGTTTCAAGATAGGCACCATGACACTGGCGGTAAAAATGCCTGTTGTGAACGTATTTTTTAGCACGGCTTTATATATTGAACAACGAAAAAACTGCGTCGCTAATTTATTTTGTTGCCAACATCGAGATTTATTAGCGCGAGACTAGTGTCCTCCTGAAAATTTTTTGAAGATGGATACACATTGAGAAGTCACCTACTGCAATTCGTAAATTCCAATATGTGCGATTGAATAAAGATGTTAAATATTGAGTTTTCGTTAATTATTCAACTATGCGTTTACATTTCTTGTGAGAGTAATGTCTGCTTATTTGAGCAATCCAGCTTAATGACTAGAATTATGCTATCTGCCACAGGAGACAACTTAGTGTTCAGTATGATCTAAAAAAAATCCGAGGACACCTAAGCATTTCTCGTGAGTTGTGAATGCGAAAGCGTTAATGTTCACTTGATCGCCGCTGAGTATTCGTTTGAGCTCTGTGCTGCGAGTAATGTGCATAACGGTAGGTGCTACCTGAGCCTGCATTCAGCAGCAGCCTGCGGTCAGCCTGCGGATGCGCGTGCGCGTCTGAGAGAAGCGGTTCTTTATGAAGGCTTAGGTTGGCGCTATCTTCTGTAGGCCTTTAGGGAGCACGGCTCAGTGCCAACGGGGAGGCGGAGGGTGTCTGAAAAGAAGATAGGAGACGAGAGGGTGAAGATGCCGCCATGGCAGGGGCGAAGCAAACCGGACGGCAGGAGCTCAATGGGGCACCGACGCGAAGATGGCCATCGGGCGTGCGAAATTCACTCTGCCCAGCCGCAGTCGCCGGCGGCGGCGGCGGCGCCATCGATGGCGGCGCCATCGTTCGCCATCGGCGGCGCCACGATGGCCATCGGGCGCGCGTCACGGCGATGACGTCTCGCTTCACGCAACACCTGGCGCGCTGCTGTGGCTCTAGAGTGGGCCACAGTAACGTGTGGGCCAAAGAAGTCCACGAGCGGCCTCAGAGCCGAGAAGCGGGGCGTGCTGGTGCCGACAAGCGCTGAGCATTCTACCCTCGCTTGCCGTACACTCAGTGGCACGTACTCAGTGACTCCAGCTGGCGAGAGTTTTGTTGAACCGCGGCAGGTAATCTATGTGGAATATTGCTTTTATCCACTTACTCACAAAGAGCGATTTGAGGCGGTGAGGTTGGCCATTGAGGCAAACTAGGACATTGCATTTGAGAATGGTGCTAGCATGTTTGTAGACAAGGGTTTAGCTGTTTTAGAGTTTTGCTTCGGGTGAACAATCGTCTTCTTTGAGAATCAGTATTTTTTGCAGGAGACTGACATTTCCAGGAGCGGGCAACACGCGGAAACCCTCCTTGACCGGTTGCGTTGATGAACTGATGAGCCGTGGAGATGAGGAAGAGACGATTAGAGTACTGGTGGAAAAAAAGCAGGGAAAAGATTGATACGACCTGATCTCTTAAAATCATAAGTAGCGGTACAAGGGCAATTTTGAAAAAAGGAGAAAGAAGATTTATGATAACTCAATGGGAAGCTTCTTACTTTTCGAAGCGAGATCAGGATGCCTTAGAGCGCGTAGTTATAATGCACGGTACACCAAGGACGAACACATATGTGCTTGCTGTGGTAAAGCTAGAGAAACGATGGAACGTCTTTTATTAGATTATGAAGAAATCTACTCAGCTGCAAGTCTACGCTCATCTGACCTCTTTGAAGCGCTTGTGTTCATGGATATAGCAGGGGCAAAATAGACATGTCCGCTATAGAGATTAGTTAGAGGCGGTTGGAGGTTTGGTGGCAGAATGTAGGGAGACCACAAACAACGGAGACGTACAGAATCAGAATTTCCAGTAACGGTCAAAAAATGGTTTTGCTTGGAAATCTTTGTATTTGTGTGTTTTTCAAAAATAAAGGAAGGACATTAGGCAAAATAAAAAAACAAGAGCTTGGTGGCCCAACCAACTGCCCCGTTTCAAAGGGGACGCTCATAGCATTAATCCATTTTCTATCCATCCAACCGCAGGAGCCTATGCAAGTGTCCTCTCTTACACTTGTGTACGTTACTGTAGCCAGGTTGCCTTCTCTGTGCCGAATCGAACGATTTATATCACTTGTCACGGCGTAACGACGCTCGGCCAACGGCGGTACGGGTGGCGCGAGGAAAAGCGAGGCTCTGCGTATACAGGGACACTATCCCTAACCAGTACACGGAAGCCCGAGCCCAGAGTCCTCTCAAGTTCGCCTAAGAAATTTTACATTCGAGATAAGGTTTATGGTAAATGGAAAACAAATAATAATCACGATACGTAAGCCAGAAAACGTCGATTACACTGTCAATTTGCATCAAATCGACAGATTTAACACATGAAAACGTTTTCATAATCGCAAAGGCACATTCGCATCACTTTGCCTAAACCACCGCGTTGATCGTTGGGACGCTCAAGGAGCGTGCCAACGACTGCTTACTTCTACCGTTAAGAGTATCAAATGCATTTTATAAACTCGCCGTCACATTTCGCTCGCAGATCAGGGAATTTATTCCTTTGCCTCAGGTTTGCAAAAATGAAAGGATCTCTTGCCTCGGTCGTAGGTCTTGCACATATATTTTAGCAAAGGTGAAAATTGCCACAAATACGTAGATCTATTGCAAATCGCCGCGAAACGGATACAGATGTGTGGCGCTGTTGCGTGCCTTAAGAAATGATTTCCTATTGCGGATAGGTAGCTCGCAGCAAACGAAGCGAATGTGTCGGATAACTTTAGTGAAACAAAACAAAGCTCAATGGCAATGAGAAAGGAATCTTTATTGTATATCTGAAATTTTAGCTGAGCTACGCTTGGCTGTTTTGTATTCTTACTGTTCCGGGCGTTAACATAGATGCCTCTTCTACTCCTGGAAGCAGGGCTAACTTAAGAGAGAGAGAGAGAGAAAAGTCATAAGGGAAAGGCAGGGAGGTTAACCAGGCTGAGCCCGGTAGGCTACCCTGCACTGGGGAAGGGGGAGAAGAGATTGGAAGAGGAGAAGGAATAGAGAAGTTAGCAGTTCACACCTTGCACATTTACAGCCAAGCGTTCATCGCTGAGTTTCGTCACAGGCGGTCATACAGGCTTGTGCACTTCAAAAAACGCAGCAGCGCCTTTGTAGTTCTGTACATAGAAGACGGACGAGGCCACGGGCTTTACATCTTCTCCTCCGTAAAAGGCCTGTCGTCTAAGTGCTTCAAAGCAGTCCGAAGGGCAATCCTCTCTTCTTCGTATCTGGGGCAGTCACATAAGAGATGTCTGGTGGTTTCCTCAACACCACATGTGCTGCAGGTGGCACTTACCGCCATTCCAATTAGGAATGAATAGAACTTTGTAAAAGAACCTCCTAATCGCAGGCGGCAGAGTAAGGTTTCTTCATGTCGTTTAAAACCGGGTAAAAGTTGTAATTGCATCTGTTGGTCCATGGCATATAGGCGCCGGTTGGTAAACTCTGGTTGACAGTTGACAGTTGACAAGAACTTTATGGAAAGGTCCTGAGGAAAAAAGATTGGGGGAGCCGAAGGCACCCCAATCAAGTTGGTGGCTCCGCCCATGACGGAACCGGGAGTGGGTGGCTCTCGGCGACGTCGCGGGCCCTCTGGACGGCCTGTCGTTGATGCGTGAAGTCAGCGCTTTGCAGTAGGGCGTCCCACTTGGACTTGTCGTGAAGATCAGAGCCCGCGTTGAAAGGGCACATCCAAAGCATATGGTCGAAAGAACAGTACTCGTGCCTACATTTGGAGCATGATTTCGGGAAGTTGGAATCTATCCTATTGAGCGCTCCGGGGGTGAGGTACGATCTCGTCTGTAAGAGCCTGAACGTGACAGACTGAGCCCTGTTTAATTTTTGGTGAGGGGGAGGGAATTTTCTCCTGCTCCGTTTGTAGTGCGATGTGATCTCGTTAACGGTGGTAAAAGAGCCTTTAGGGGAGCAATCTTGTGAGAGAGCTGGACCATTAGCCCGGGCGCGGTTCGTGAATTCACGGGCTAGGCAGTGGGCCTGCTCGTTGGGGGTTGCAACCCGCTTGATTACCTACTCCTTTAACGTGGGCCGGGAACCAGGCGATGTGGTGACCTGCTGTCTCGTTGTCTGCAGTATTTTGAAGAGATTTGTTTACTAGGCTAGCCGTGTGCTTAGACACTAGGGCTGACGACAAGGCCCTGACGGCAGTACGCGAGTCGGAGAAAACAGTCGTTGGGCCTTTGGCAGCGTAAAGGGCCAAAGAATATCGCGATTTCCTCCGCCTCGTTTGCGTGCTTAGTGCTAACGGACGCCGCGCTAATCAGCGTTCCTCGCGCGTCTACGACCGAGATTGCAAACCTGTTTTCGCTGCCGTATTTGGCTGCGTCAACGAAGAGTGCATCGCCCCCGTACGGATTATCTCTTTGAAGGATGGCTTTAGCCCGTGCGATTATTCGGCCCTCGTTATATACAGGATGAATGTTTCTCGGTAAGGGATCGACCGTTATACTTTCCTTGGCTTCTTTGAACAGGGGGTATCTGTCGAGCGGCGGTGGTATGGATGATATAGCTGTTTCGTTAAGGTTTTTGTTACCCGGCTTACTTAACGAAAGTCTGGAGATCTGTGCAGTTAGATGTGCTTCGATTAATTCGTCGATAGTATTGTGAACACCAAGCTCCAAAAGTTTCTCCGTGCTAGCACATTGTGGGATGCCGAGTAGTCTTTTGATACCCGACCTAATGAGCGTGTCGAGTTTCTTCCTTTCTGCTTTGCTCCATTTCAGGAAAGGCGCCGTGTAGGTAACTTGACTGATGAAGAAGGCCTGAAAGGCCCGAGTAGGCTGTCCTCCTTGAGTCCCCCCTTTCGATTTGTAACTCTGGCAAGTAGCCTAAGTATATCGTGCGCCTGTGCTCCGAGCTTTTTTAGAGCTTCTGCATTACATCCTTTGGCGTTGATTAAAAGTCCTAAAATTTTGATGGAGTTCACCCTCGGAATGGGGTGTCCTTCTCTAGTCGTAATTTTGACTGTCAGTGTTTCCAGAGGATCAAGTTTCCTAACGCCTTGCCTAGCCTGCCTGTGAAGTAAGAGTTCGGATTTGCTCGGCGATAGCTTTAGTCCCGTGTCTGTTAGGAACTCCTCCGTCCCCTCTATGGCCCCCTGTAAGGATTGCTCTAGTTCGGCCAGAGATTCCCCCGGAGACCAGATTGTAATGTCGTCCGCATAAATTGCATGGCCCACTTTTGGGAATTCGGCTAGCCTGTTAGAAAGTTTATGCATGGCGATGTTGAAGAGGAACGGGGATAGGACCGAGCCCTGACCGCCCGAAATCGTACCCAATCGAAGGAGCGCCTTTCTTTTCGACAGGAAAGAAAAAGTGAAGTTAAAGAATTTCCGCCCTACATTAAGGGAGGAAATCTCTTTCAGGATGCACTCATGTGCCACCTTGTCGAAAGCTTTGGCGAGGTCGAGTGCAGGGATGCCTTTAACGTCACGTGACGCGTTGTCGAATATGGATCTTTTTAGAAGGAGCATTGTGTCCTGTGTTGAAAGTCCTCTTCTAAATTCAATAAAATTGTGTCTGAAGAGTTCGTTGTTCTCTATGTGTTCTGTGATTCGATCATGTATGGCATGTTCGGCCACTTTGCAAATGCATGATGTTAGAGAGATCGGACGCAGGTTATCCATATGCGGGGGTTTCCCCAGTTTGGGGATAAGCACCACCTTGGCTGTGCGCCATTCCAGCGGGACCTGCCCTGAGCTCCATACTTCGTTTATCTCTGCCGTTATGATTTCTATAGCATTGTCATCCAGGTTTCGGAGGAGTTTGTTGGTAACTCCGTCAGGTCCTGGGGCGGACCTTCCGTTTAGGTTGAAGAGAACGTGTCTAATTTCTGATACAGTGAATGGTTCGTCTATCTCTGGCCTGTCTAGCCCCGTGTATCCTGCTCCCACCTTTCCACCTTGCGAATCTCCTTCCTTAATGGGGAGATAGGTGCGAGCCAGTATGTTGATAGTTTCTGCTTCCGTGAGGCCCGTGGCAATCTGCTTATGAATGAGTCTATCGACGGCAAGATTGAGAGTGCTCTTGGAGTGTTTATCGTTGAGAAGGCTTTTAAGTAAGTTCCACTTACTGCCCCTTGTCATGCGACCGTCCATTTCATTGCACGTCTCGTCCCACTGCTGTAGGGCCAGCTGCCTGGAGTACGACTCTATTTCTTTGTTGACTGACGTCAGCTTAGCTCGAAGTCCGCGATTTAGGTTCTGCGTTTTCCACCTCTCCGCGAGGGCGTGTTTAGCCTCCAGGAGGTGCGCTAACCGCGAGTCCATTTTGGGGACTTCGAGATGCGTTGTGATTTCCTTGGTTGCGCTCTTGACAGCCTGTTTGTATTCGATTTTCTTAGAGTTATAGTATGGGCAAGACTACGGAGGTGCCGCGCTGCATCCGTTCTTGACAATGCTATTGGAATTCTTTCATATT
Source organism: Dermacentor silvarum (assembly GCF_013339745.2). Classification (NCBI taxonomy): domain Eukaryota; kingdom Metazoa; phylum Arthropoda; class Arachnida; order Ixodida; family Ixodidae; genus Dermacentor; species Dermacentor silvarum. Next base: position 125,279,291 of record NC_051157.2, read on the forward strand.
CGTCATGTGCTTCACGGGCAGCTTTGTCGGCACATTCATTGCCAGTGATGTTGCAGTGCCCAGGTAGCCCCTGAAATACAATGTCGTGGCCTCTGACCACCGCTTGATGGTAGCGTAATCGTATCTCTGCTACCAATTGTTGATGTGGGCTGCGGCTAAGAGCTGATAAAGGTGACTGTAGGGCTGCCTTTGAATCACAGAATATAGCCCAAATATTTGGTGATTGTTCGTACACATAAAGCACTGCGCTACGGAGGGCAGCAAGTTCAGACCTTGTCGATGTTGTGACGTGGCTGATCTTGCACTTCTTGCAGAATGATGCCGACGGAATAACTACCGCACCAGCAGAGCTGGACAGAGCCGAAGAGCCATCTGTATAAATGTGAATTCGAACAGAGTAAGAATCATGCAGCAGATGTAGAGCAGCTTGATTCAGGGCACAAGCTGGCAAGTCGGACTTCTTTGTAACTCCTGGAGGCTAAGTACAGAGCGATGAAAAGTGTGTGGTAGCTGATTAAATAACCATTTTTTGAGTTTTCACATAACCTAGACTCTTAGGCCATAAGCTAAGGTGAAATTAACCATACCACTTCAACTGTTTAACCTCCTCAGTCGCGAAGCCCGCTTAGGGACATAATTACTTTTGACGCCGGTTCTTATTACCGACTGGTATATTATGAACGTGAAAACATAATTTCTCATTTGAATACCCTCTTAGATGCTGGAAGCAGCATTATTTATTTATTTATTATTTTCAATGCTGCCACTTCATCTCCATGCAAATGCATCTCCATGTAAATGAAGACAGTAACCGTCTTCTTTTGATTACTGTGATGAAAACCTTTTTATAGGCACAGCTGAAGATATAACATTGCGTGGAACGTTGGCTTATCGATGCCGCATCCTGTATTTTTTGCCAACTCGGAGTAACCAAGAGGTACTTGATGCTTGCCTTTTGTCGTCTGTGACGACACAATGTCCTAGACCGAATTTGTAGGAATTTTCACAAAAGCTTACAGCAGTAATGTGCTTAAACCCTTTTCACACAGTTCCACCGGCTTCAGACTTTAAATCGTAGTTGGATATTATACTTAATTGCAGCTGAACTAACCTTGAAAAGAAATAAATGCAACGTGCCCAATTGGGTACTATGGAACCGAGGTGGTTATGTTGTATTTGCCACTCCACACTGCTTGTATTGTAATGGTTTATTATGCATTTTGTTAGAAAAAATAAAAACACGGAAAGCACTGGTGCGACATGGTCAGCCACATTAGCCACACCCGTTTTAAGTACGTAACCATGCTGTGGATTTCCCAGGCTATCAGACGGCTAAAAAAACGAGAAGCAATTGCTTGACTAGTTTTCTCACCGTAAGATACGGGTAGTTTTCGCTTACTGATTTTAACGACCCGAATCTGAACAGAGGGCAATGGGGGATGCCGTAGTCGAGGGTACGGAATAATCTTGATCTAGGGTTTCCTAATGTTCATTAGAGCGTTAAGAAACACGTCCCTGTAGTTCGTCGTCAAAAAAGCGACCGTAATAGCTGCGTTTCAACCTACCATATCATGCAAAGCATCGGACCGTTATAGACACTCAGCCAACGCGATGAGTTTCCCCGAGTTTTAACTCGGTCGTGTACATCGGTCTATATTCGGTGTCATTACGCTTTCACCAATACCTTGCTAAGAGGCAAGGGCGCGGCATAACGTGCCGCGTGCATAATGAAATAAATGACTTCGGACGTCTTCCACTAATGACAGCTTGCGTAAAGAACGGAATTATTCCAGGTTGTTCAAACTAATGCGCCTTACTTGAAGCCCTGCAGTGAAGCAGGTCTGTGAACATTGACCAGTTACAGATGATTTTCTGCCTTTACTCCCGTTGCTTTCCAAGCCCTCAGAAAAGGTGTTCGGCTGAAATGTCCCAAATTTTCTTTTCAAAGCCCCTAATTTACTTTGTTTACAGGAACCTCTCTTAGAAAACTGACGTCAATCTGAGAATTTGTCGAGGTGATTTTACTCTTTGCGGCATCGGCAATTTTCGTCACGGCGCGGTTTCGCCAAGGTCACCGCCAAGGGCAAATGTGCAAATGGACTCGTAAGCTGAAGCAAACCGAGATTAAGGACGTCAATCATGCGTCCATCGGTACCATTAGCAAGCTTACATTACTATTTGAGCATCAGCTTTCGAGAACTGCAGCGACAAAAGGGCATTTCTGCTTTCATAAGGTGCCCGGTGAAGCCGCACGATGCTGCCTTCGATCGGACACAAAGTTGGACGAGGATAATATAGACGGAAGGCGGGGGGGGGGGGGGGGGGGTTGGAGGCCGCTCTTTCGAGATTCTGCACCCACTGTCTCGAAGCGGGACTGAGTCTCTAAACGCCTATCAACGGCAGAAACACTGCTGATTCACAGTGGACTGGTCTTATACGCGCGGCGGTTATCGGATCAGCCATTCCCTATTCGCACTCAGCCATGCTCGACTGTAAAAGCTGTTGACTTGGCACTGTTTTTTTTTTTAGGAGTCAAGCTCCTTAGGTTCTCACAATGTCCGCTGTCGCGGTCGTCGTCGTAGCTCCCCGGCGCGCACGCAGCGCGCATGCCGACCGCACGCAGGTGTTCCGCTGTGCTGGCGCCGCTCCGAAATCCCTCTCCGAGAAAGTGCACGACGCCATTCGCAGAACCATTCGCAGACCGCACGCAGGTGTTGCGCCGGCGCCGCGCAGCTGTCGCTACACTTAAAGGGACACTAAAGAGAAACCGGAAGTTGAGCTTAAATGGTAGATTATCCCTTCACGATCACAGCCATACCATTCTTACTGCAAACAGATGTTTAATAAGCGAGAAAATAGCGAAAAACTGAAGAATAGGTGCTGACGCCCCTTCGAAATTCCCGCACTACGTGATGTGACGTCGGAGATTACAAACGCAGGCCGGTCGCGATTGGTCGAGAGCGATTTATCGCTGTTAATAAAATGCAAAATGAAATACACCTTAAACGTACATAAACAGCATTTTCCAACTTTTTAAACCGTTTCAAGCGAGGAAGTACAAGTTTAGCACAAAATTAAATAAATAAGAAAAAGTGGCATAGCGAAACATGCGGCCGTGATAGTTTCGTAGTTTCGTTTTTGGTCAATGCATCGTCGCGCGCGCCTGTTCCGCTCTACGGTGTTTGGTTGCGTGTTGCGTGGCTCGAAAAACGTTGACTTCGCGGGAAACAGCCAGAAAATGCCTCGTGTGTGTAGTGTTGAGGGCTGTATAAATGGCCCAAGGCGCTTGATCAGGGGCAGCGGCAGTGTTGACTCGATTGTGTCCTTTCATGTGGCGTCGCTCGGAGAGCCCCGGCTCCCCGGCGTTCGCAATGGCTCAGTGCTCTGCCGATGATAAAACGGCAAAAGAGCCAGAGAAACCGATGGTGTGCTCTCTGCATTTCTCGCCCTCGGATTATGTGTATAATCTTGCCCTCGGAAAGTATCTTGGCGTGCCCCAGAGGCCAGTCCTTTCTCGAGCAGCTGTTCCCTCAATGCGGCCTTCATCAAACCTCCTACCGGTGGGGCTGCAGCAGCAAACTGGCGGCTCGGTGAGTGCTGAATGTCATTAAATAAAGCCACGAAATAACCATACTGAGTACGTGCACAACTTTCTACGCTTGTTCTGTCGGGAACACCGTCGCCTGGCGGACCGGACGCTTCGCCTCCCATCGACGAAAACGAAGCTCTGCATTACGCCGGCGCGGCCGGCGGCTCACCGCCATCGCACGCGGAAACACCTACCGCTCGAGCACAGAGGATCATTTCGCGCTCCGTTTCACTGAATATCGCTGAAATGCAGTCCTGCTTTCCTGGCGAGCTCTTCGTTGCAAGGTTCAGCGGCAGCTACGGTATCCATCGCGGCGAACGCAAACGCAGCGACCATGCATGCAGCCATGATACATCCAGCCCAGCACCTCGGCCGTTTACGCAAGCGGTGACGTATCATGGCGCATTGTGATTCGCTGAGAGCAATGCAATCTGTGACGACACTGCTTCAGCGCCAAATCTAGGGTGAGAGAAATTGAGGAAGAGATATTTGGCCTTTGTTTACGAATTTCTCCGCTAATAACTCATATTTTTGCACCCAACAAAAACTGCATGCATTCCTGAAGGTCCCTCTTTTATTCCAGCTGAACTTCCTGTTTCTCTTTAGTGTCCCTTTAACGCTGCAGTATGGAGGAGCGCGAACGTAAGCGCAAACGTCGTGACACTGATCCTACACTTCGAGAACGAGACGCGGCAGCCAAACGGCAACGCCGCGAAGCTAACCCCTAGGTATACGAGCACGAGAAGCAGCAGCACGCCGGCAACGGTAGCAAGACCCCGAAGCGAAAGCTCGAGCAGCAGCCGCAATCGTCCAAGGTGCTTCGCTCCTTCATCAGCATTCACGTCGTGGATCGGCTGCCATTTTTATTTTATTTTCAACGTGATAGCGTTAAGGGCCCGGCGTCGCAGAAAATCCGGCATCGACGACCGGCGTCGGCGTGCGATGTCGGCTCAGCGGAGGAGAAAATCATCCCCAACTACGCCAACCACCTCGACCGCGCAGGCCCTCTACGTGATATAAGGTTTTGGATTGTAATTTGCATGTACGAGAAAACATAATTCTGCTACGAGGAAACTCAAACACAACCCCTTTTCCAGCATTTCTACCAAACCTACAGCCGCGCACTCAGGTACTTGCGAAAATGATATCCAGATGGCGCTCGCATCCTCGGCAGGTCAAATTGGGACTTCGCCTGGTAATACGCTTTGGACATGCGCGCGCTTCGGGACAATAGCAAACAATTAATAAAATAATAAAAAAGGTGCTAGGGCGTTCACATTTTAACATAACACCACTTATATTGACCCCCACTCACCCCCGCAATTCATTTGTGTTTAAAAGTGACGCCGACTTTAAGGGGATCGTTGTAAGGCTTGGTCTTTGTATACGCTGGATTTACCACGTTCAGTGTTGCAGTAAATGAAGCCTACTTGCTGGATGCGAACGATGCAGTGCGAACAAGTCCCGATAACGCTGTCGCGTTCTACTCTTAAAGGAGAAGCTCAAGCGTCCTCCATTTTTTCTTTTATTGTTATTACGTGTATTCTGTTGTCATCCAGTACAGTTCGTGCGTCATCGCGCTAATTTCGAATCCTAAAGGTCCGTACGTACGCCGCCGCGTCTTAGCTGTGAACTAAAGGCGATGTCCGGACTTGCTCGGGTTGAAATGGCTACCGCCAAACCAGATTGGCTGGAGATGATTCTAGCCACGATCTTAAAATCGGTACAGTGCATGTTCGCAAGTGCACACCCCACCACACCATACAACCATACAGCACAAAACCCGCGAGGCGGCACAAAAACCCCCGCCGCGGGACTCGCGGACCGCTGGCGTTGAAAGGAGCGCAGGCAAACCTGTCTCAGCGCCAGAAGATAGCAATCAAGTGTATGGTGTCGTGTATCTGCATTTTGAACGTCGCTATTAGAAATAACAAATAAAAGTTCAGCGTACTAGTAGTTACAGCTTGAGTCACATTTGTAACAAATATCAGGAAGAATTCGGAAGCAGTATTTTTGGAAAATTGTTCTGGCAGTAACTAGCGTATGTAATGCAGTCCTGTACAAAGGGTTGGGGGTCCAGAGACCGCATTTTGTTAACTTTCGACTGGTTGCCCAGATGATCTCGTGTTGCCCTCGCAACGACCTGACACAGTGTTCATATCGTCTTTTGTTGAAATAAACTTTTTCTAAAAACGAAACAATTCCCGGGTATTCTCGTTTGAGTGCCTGGATAGTGGCCCTGGCTTGTGGCTCAAGGTCACCTGAAGGTCGCTGACAACGGGAGCTAAGAGCATTTCTGGCCCAAATGTGCTTTTCCAGGAATAAAAGAAGCCCGCGAATACACGCAGTGCCTCGATCGGCCAGTCGCGCGGCAATATTGCGTGTATTCGTGGGCTTCTTTCACGCACAGAAAATCACTTTTATGCAGCACCTATTGAGCAACAGAAAGCGGGGCTAGCAGAGTCTACCGGATGGGGCGAAAGACAATCGGCGTCGTCATGTAGCCTGCCCAATTTATAAATTACCTCAAAGGTATATTTCTGTAGTCTCAGATCCCGGCGACCAGTTGCGTCCTTGAGCGATGACAACCAACAAAAAGCATGGTGGTCGGAAAGAACCAAGATTGCGCGGCCGTACAAATACGGGCGAAATTTTGCGACAGCCCAAACCAACGCAAGGCACTCGCGCTCTGTGATCGAATAGTTCCGTTAAGATGCGGAGAGCAGACGGCTGACGTATGCAATAACAGGTGCGCGTGGCCACACACATGGCATGTCCCGTCTTCTTCTTCTTCGCGTAGCACAGCGGCCATTTAAAGGCAGTCTGATACGCAATGCCTCCTAACAATATGAAATCGAGCCCTGGGTTTCCTTTCTTCCCCTTTATGTTATAAGTGGCCTGCAATTATAGCTTAACCTAAAGGTAACCGTGCTGTCCGCTTCTTTTCCTAACATGCATTACCTATCATCCGCTATATATTTTCTGTCTTATTCGCCGGTTCGCTCATGACTTTGTGATTTACCGGGTTGTGGTGAACATCTCTGACAAAGCGTCTCTCCAGAAGGGTCTTAGAAGCGCGCATAACTGGTGCAAGTTTTGACAAATGACTTTGAACCCTAAAAAAATGCAAACTTATTTCCTTAGCCCACCGTCGTAACCCCCACCTTCCTCCTGCTCCGCATCACGTCAAATTGCTCGCGTACGAGTCATTTTTCAGGCCAATTCTCGACTACGCCGCCGTAACCTTGATCTTTCGCCAAACATTTCCAATTAACACACCCGCATAGAAATGGAATCGTGCGAGCAGGTTAATCCATTCTTCTTATTGGTATGTCATCAGCATTCTATCGTTGAAAACAAAACCCGGCTTGACAGCTCTTGTTTTTTGTCGGCGTATCCCCACGCTCTCTCTGTATCACAAATTTATTTACAGCTTAATCAGTTATCCCCGTTGCCATAGGTCACCTTTACGCATGTCACAGTGTATCAGTCATCATGTGTAAGTTGCTCGTCCTCGCAAACGAACCGTCTCATCTCAAGATTTACATATTTAACGGACAACTAGCAACGTGAATGAGCTTTCCTGCAATGATGTCGCTATCACATGTCATTCCGAATTTCTGGAGGAAGTTTCTGTATATGCATTTCAGTGTGTTCACCTGTGTTTTCTTACGTGAATGTTAACCGCCGCTTATGTAATACACCGAACGGGGTCCTTATGATCATAATGCAAAGTGAAAATGATGGAATAAGTGGTCATTCTTATAGCTACAATTTAGAGGACGCACTCATCTGCTATATATGTAGCCCACCTCCACTTTCTTCTCAGGTGGTATCCGCTTTGAAGGCAAGCATTTGTGTTACTCCTACAAATTAAACTGGCGTTAACTGGATAAGTTTTTCGCTGCAAAATATTTGCGCAGGTGGCACTCACCAACAATAAGAAGGCAGAAAACTGTAAGCAGAAGAAGGAACCTCATTTCGGTACCGATCTCTTTCTTCTGTAATCCTTGGTTGCCTTCTCAGTTTTTCTGGCTCTTATAGAGCTTCTGGTGGAGTTCAGAGAGCTTGAAATAACGTCAAGTGTAGCAGCCTATCATTTTATGGAGTGATTAGCCAAGTGATTAAAATATTATTGATATTTCAAAACACTTTCATCGTTATAGATTCTCAATAACAGCGCAGAGGTTTCTCTAGAAATCGTGCTCTGTGTTTTCCAAGTATCTCGCTTTGCGTCTTTCATGCTTATAGATTCTCAATAACAGCGCAGCGGTTTCTCTAGAAATCGTGCTCTGTGTTTTCCAAGTATTTCGCTTTGCGTCCTAGTTCAGTGCATTCACCCAACTTAATTGGGATATCAGAGCACTCCGCTTGCGGAAACGTTGTCTTAAACATTCAACTGGAAAAAATATCGATCGCCGGTCATTCCAGGAAAATGAAAGCAAAGGCAAAGCTTGATGTAGAAATTTTATGCCTGAAAGCTCTGAAGCTTGCTGGTTTTCTAGGTTTGACGGAAGCATGGTTTCCATTTGCGTGTGCCAGAAGTAGCCACCTTGCTTGACATTTCTCCTGTGCTCTATGTTATTTGAAATGTCGTTGTCTCTCACTGCATTCCACGTTCCCTTCTTCCAAGCCACAACAGTTAACTTCAGACGAATCGCTCGTTCCTAAAAATATGAAAATGTTTCTAATTTTAAGGCACTCTATGTCAGGAAAATTGGAGTCCTCAGTGCAGAGCAAACGACAATATTGTGAATTTTCTGAAACTATCGAATCGATCGAGATTCCCTACAACGCAAACCACAGAACAGATTGGTAAACATGCCGAATTTACCTGTAAATCAAAACACAAATTACAGGCAGATGGAAGCGTCAAATTATAAGCAGCATTCGAACAGAGAACGTCCGTGACGCAAACGCTTCGACAAGATAAGTAGTGGTGTTGGCTAGTTGGTTTTCAATAATGTTAAGTGGTGCAGCGCAAAGCAGGAAAGAAGGGCACGAGAAAGACGAGAATGAGCACTTACGGCCAACTGAGATGTTATTGTTTGATACAGAAGTTTATTTAGAAAAACACAAGGAATAAAATCTCCTTTTTATTCCTTTTTTATTTAAGTGACAAAGAACAATAAAATTGTGCACCCTTCGATTGTGTACTTCAAGTCCAGGGCTAATGCAGCTCCATTAACGTGAAACCTGAGTAAGTGCGAAGCAGTGATGCGCCGGTGTTTCCCTTGGGTTTTCCTTGTGTTTATCTTGTTTTATCCTGTGTTTATCCTGCGTGCTCTATACCAGAGTAACTAACAGACGAGATCAAGAGGTTCTTAACAATGTATTTTCGTCTTTTGTGGTTGGAGAAACGCGTGGAAAATGAGTATTGTTACCAAGAAACTGTACAATGACCTTTACTAATAAAAAGCAGCCGTTAAGTTTCAGATATAGTTGCAATGGGCACTACCAAAATTCTGTGAATACCTTCAGATATCTTGGAGTTAGCTTCACTAAATACCAAAAATGGCACCTTAATATTGAAACAATTTGCGCTAGGGCACTTAGGAAACTGGGATATTTAAAGCGAACCCTCAAGTGCTCTACTAAGGACCGCAAATTAAGAGCTTACAAATCCCACGTCAGACCATTACTAGAGCACGCCTCAGAGGTATGGTCACCTTACACTGCACTTGACAGTAGCAAGCTTGAAGCCATTCAAAAGAAGGCAATACGGTTTATTTTTCGCCGATATGACCGCTACTTTTATCCCTCATCTCACACATGCGTATTATCAATAAAACCCTTGGCTCATCGACGCACACTTGAGCGCATAACCTACCTTGCTCATCAACATCAACAACCTAGCTGGTTCCTTGCGGGAAAAACCTAATGAAGGGTTTTCGAAAAAATTGTCTATCTGGACTTGACTGGAAAAACTTTATTTAGGTCCCGCAGGACGCGCTTAGGGCATAGCGGGCGTCTCCCACGTAGGGACCGACAGAGAATACCTGGCGGCTGCTTCGTGGGCATGCTGGTCGGCGAGAAGCGAGATTCTGAGAGACTTCTCCTCTTGTCCGAGGTAGAGTCAGGATGAGCGTTTGTACACTCCCAGAGTATGTGTGCGAGTATCGCCGTGTATCTGCACGAGGGGCACATGTCGCTGGGGTGCACGGCAGGATAGAGAACGTGGAGTTTGGCGGGGTTTGGGTAGGTGTCTGTTTGTAATAAGCGTAGCGTTAGCGCCTGCTGTCTGTTAAGTTTGTCGTGTGGGGGCGGAAAGATGCGGCGTCCAAGGTAGAAGTGTTTTGTGATTTCATTGTACGTAACGGGTGCATCCCTGTTGGTCTCTACCTCGGTGAGGTGGGGTTGCCCTGGGACGGTGCTGTCTAACCACATTTTGTAATTACGTTTCAAATTTATTGCATGTTGTTTTGTTCTACTGTCTGGTGTATCCACTCCTACTATGTCTCGTGTATCGAGACAGCAGTATCTGTAAATAAAAATAAATAGATAGATAGATAGATAGATAGCTAGATAGATAGATAGATAGATAGATAGATAGATAGATAGATAGATAGATAGATAGATAGATAGATAGATAGATAGCATCAGGAAAGTGCGTGCAGGGCCGTAAGATAGTTAGCGCATTAATGATAGTGTCAAGGAGCGTCGTATCTCTCTTTTTCTGACTGCTGATGCGCTTGCACATATCGAGTCAGACTTCCTTATTTATGCCGTCAGTGCCTCTGGACGTCGCCGTGTTATGCGGGGGAAGTAAGATAACTACGTATAGACACGCCCCACGGAGTGTGCCTCACGGTCAGGTGTCACGCTGCGATTAGTGTGGCGTTAGGTACATACGTAGTGGTACAAGGTAGTTTTGGGAAAGAGAAAAAAAAGGAATGTATACCAGAATGCTAGAATGAAAACCATGTGCAGCATACATGAGTAACTCAAGCAGGCCAGAAGACTATTTGTCACCGCCCCTTTTCGAGGGGGTTGCCAACCGTTCAACCTGGGTGAAGACGCGCTAGACGAAGATTTGCCCTGCGTCGTTCAGACATCGGACGGCGACGAAAAGCGTGACGACGGCTGGTACTAAAAAAAAAATTACACAATCTTCCCGTAGGCGAACCCTGAGTAGTATTCGAAGCAGCCATGGGGTCGACTGAAGTTGCGATTAGTTTTCAGTTCGTCGTTTCCGTTAGGTTGAGGTACGGAGCTGCCGTTATATTTACCCTTTGGTTTCCAAGGTAACTACCATCTATTCACTTACCGGAACTACGAAATGGGAAATTGCGTTGACCCCATGGCTGCTTCGCATACCACTCAGGGTTCCCCTACAGGAAGATGGTGTAATTTTATTGGAGTGTGGGGGGGGGGGGGGGTGTTAGAGTTGACAGCCAATAAAGAGAGAGAGAGACGTTGCACGTGGTATGAGTTGTCTTTATTAGGCATTATCATCACCTTCAACGTAGGTGACGTCGGGCTGTGGTTGGCGTTTCGCTTTGATTGTGACCGCCTAATGGTCTGTGAAAGGTAAAGGGAGGGGCTGTTGTAGTGGGTGAACCATAGAGTTGCTGAAGATGATGTCGATGCACGTTCCCCGTATGGTTGTGGGCTGCTTGTAATCGTATGAAATGCAGCGTAAAGCGTAGCTTGACCCCATGTGCTGCATGAGCCAGTCGTCCTTTGTAATGTCGACATTGAAATCCCCGGCGAGTATGAACGGCGTGTTCTTGCAGGTCGTTTCGTATTGCAGCATCTGCAGCATCGCCTTCTCGATGTACTTTTCCACGTTGGCCCGAGATAGGTTCGGCGCAAGGTACATGGTCATGATGATGATGTTGTTGTTGGCCGCCGTGCTCCACATGCTGGGCGTCACCATGCTCAAAGGAGTGGAGATGTCGGCGCAGGAGGCGGCCTGGTTCCTCCTGAGGCAGGAAATGTCCCAGAAGAGCCGGGACGTTGTCTACATCCCCAGGTGCTTCCCCGGTTTCCTTTCGGCTTCGCGATCCCGAAGTTCGGGATCGGCCTGTCACCGCTGCCGTTTCGTGGCAGCGGCTCGAGCCCTCTTCTCCGCGGCGCAGTCCACGGCGCTGACATTGGCGTTGACGCTGGCGCTGTCCGTGGCATTCATCACGGCGTTGCGGGAGGAGAATGAGAGGAGCGGAGCGCGCGCGCGCGTCATTATACCGCGAGCTACAGTGGCGACCCCCAGTGGAGTATGCAGCGCCTACCGTCGCGCCTCTAACCTAAGCTGCTTCGCAGTATCGCGTGCGGAGCCGCAGGTGTTCCTATTCGTTGCGCAATCCGGAGAGGAGCGTCGGAGAGGAGAGGAGGAATGCCGAGAGGAGATGAGACAATGCGAGGAGCTGGAGGAGGATGCGCAGTGCGGGTATTGACGCCGCACGGCGGATGGATGGAGGGAGTGACATAGCCCCGACCATAAGCTGCTTCACATCTAAAAAAAAAGTTGTCGCAGTTTCACCTAAAAGGCGAAGCATCAATTGCGATAGCAAATTTATAGAGAGCTATACGGAGTAATGATAGTAGCTGTATCAGCTGTATAAACTTGGACATGCAGCAGCACCGGCAACACGCAGAACTGTTGTCGACGCCGTCGGCGTTTTGCCCGCGTTCGCACAAAATGCGTGCGGCGTTGGTGACTGTTGCCGGAGCCTCTGATATAAATAGGCACTTGGTGCCGCAGCTAAACGTCCCTTCTCTTCCCTCCCCCTCCCCCCCCACGGCCTTTCGTGCGTCGGAAGAAGGCGCGTTTGCTCTACATATATGGTGATTGTAAAGGAGGAAGGAGACGCCTACTTCTGCAGCCCTTAAGGGAGCACGGCGCAGAACGCGCGTTTGTTCTGCGCCGTGCGTTCACTCCCCGTGAAAGCGCGCGTCCCTCGTGCCCTTTCACTCGCACATACAGCATTCGGCGGCGCGTGGCGACGATTTCATCTCCATTGACGTCATACGGAACCTCACGGCGACGGCGACGGCAACGGCGACGCCGACGGCAGAAATCTGCTTTGGAGTGTCCATATAATTGCTATCGCAATAAAACAACAACACTGTGCATACTTCAATGAGTGAGTGTTCATTGCTCTTTGGGCTACTGGCGACCCCATCGTGATATCGCGTAAAATAAATTTTGAGCGAGTCTCGAAGAAAAAGCATAACCTCGCAAAAACTTAGCCAATCTGAGACAACGCTAGGTGGGATCGCCAGATTCGCTGTTTGCACAGTCTTTGCACCACTAGTATGAATGTTCCCCCATATTGTCTTTTGGCGTTCAAAACAAGTTTGCTAGCTTGAAACCATGGTAAAGTGTTCTGCAACTTACTTGGAGCGATGGCTTCTGCTTCGCGTGTTCACTGCCTTGTAATTTTTTGGAGGTGCATCATGTACGTATGTGATAGAATGATAAAATCCTATTGATATAGGATATCGTTATTGAAGACGACGAAGGCTATTGGGCTCAGTACCGATCCTTGGGGAACGCATTTTCTCAAGATCAATAGGGAAGTTTCTTTGCCTCTCACTAACACATATTGTTTAAGGTTTAGTAATAGACTGAGGAAACTGTCAAGTGCTTGCCCTTTAAGTTATTGTCTTTATTTTCGTAATAGTATTCGGTTGTCTATTGAGTCCGCTTTTCTGTTATTAAGGAATACGCGAGTGCGAAGTAATTCTTCTTAAGTGCTTCATTTACAATTTCATTTAGGAAGCTTACGGCCATTGTAACAGACTAACCAGTTCCAAAACTGTCGTGTGCGTTTGAAGGTAGGCGGTATTTTTAAAAATAGCTTGTGACGGCTCTTTCCAGTCTGTTTTTCGAAGAGCGTATTATTACATGGTAAGCTAGTTATTGGACTATAGTTTGCCAAGTCATTTTGGATATCTACTTCGTCTAATGCTGCGACTCTACCGATATTGAGCAAGAAAAAATATGTACCTGAGAGAAAGGATTCATTGAACAAGTGTGCAAGCACTGGACCCACGATACCGATGCTGCGTAAGTGTACATGTATACGTACAGCAAGAATACATGTATACTATCATGGCCCATGGTCTTATTTCATGGCAAAAGTTTACAGAATTTATGATTACCGCTGTTATTTCTGAAAAAGCAAATGCGGTAACTTGAAAGCATTTAAAATTTAGCCAAAGTCTGTATCACGGGCACGCCGATGCAGCTTGTAGTGGTGCCTGTATTAACGATGTAGTCATTAAATGATTTGGAAAGTCTAGAACTACATTGCACAGTTTTGGTTATTTCATGAGAAAAAACTATTCGCCAAATTCATTCAGAAATATCTAATTGTTTCTATTTTTAATTTACTGAAATATCGCTCCCTACTTTCATGCAATAATGAAAGAGACAGATTGTGCGCCGTCTTATATCGAGTACCTCAATAATGACTGCTTTGTTTCAACTTATTGAGCCAATGGTCATTTTGTTTATTCCCTAATTGCATTGGTTCCATCATTCAAGGACAGATCGAGATCTAGAAGTCGCTAGCTCTACGTGAGCTTGCATTTTGTTTAACACAACTGGAGAGTAACAGATTAGAGAATATTTCAGATGCTCCGTTCATGTAGGTGTAGCGAGCTCTTCCAATAGTGATGCTTGAATTATTTAATGGTACATGCGTATGGTCTAGAAATGGCCCGTAATACTTTAAGCAAGGACTCCTGATATAACATAATTTATATTCCAGTTAGAAAGTATATGGTCAATCATAGAAATCGGAGTTGTCGTGACTCTTCTAGGGCTACTAATGTGGTTCTCTAAGCCATAGCAAGATATGAAATTTTGATTTATAATACTGTTATATTCGGCAATGTTAACATTTAAATATATACATAAATTTAGCTTGTTACATGTGCTTGCAAATTTCGTTATGGTGCTTTCAAATTTATTATTTATGTCTCAATGTTTACTTTGGGTGGCCGGTACGTCATTCCCATTATAGCGTTGTGTTCCAGTTGTACAAAAAGCATCTCGTAGTCACTAGTACTCACCTCCGTGACATCCAGTTTCGCATATTGTAGTTCCGGTAACAGTTGGGTGGGTAAACTTTATTGATTCACAGGAGAATCAAGTGAGGGGAGGGGGAGAAAAGGAAGCAGGACGACGATGGGCCCTCAGGCCGCTCTAGATGGCCGTGCACATTTGTGCTTCGGCGACCCCTGGGTGAGTTGGTGAATAATCATCATATCGTATTGGTGAAGCAGCACACTGACAAGGACTTGCACACCTTTGACGTCGGAGGCTGCGCGGGTATATAAAAACGAAGTGTTCGTTCTAAAATAAAATAGTTGCGAGTGAGTGCAGCGAGTGTCGTGTGTCCCTCCACTTTGTCCTTGTCAGTGCGCTGCTTCACCACTACGTACGGTATGATGAAGACCTTAAGTATATATTGAAACGTGATTTCTTGAGAAGCTTCTGATTTTACAGAGCAGGATAGGACACTGGAGTGAACCCAAGCACGCTTTTTCGTGGTGCGAAATACACATAATGATTCTAGCGTGTGAAGCCGCAGGTGCAACTCTGTCATAGGATTTGCGCAATGTCGCCTAACGTTGTAATGCGAATGGCTCTCAAATTGTCTGCCTGCCTTGCAAGAATGTAAAACTGATCAACCCGAACCAACTTCCTGTTGGTTATTTTTGCAACAGCCATACATAGCGTAGCTGTGTTTTGGGGCAAAGGTGATCCTTAACGAGCACATCTCTTTCAGAAAATCGTACTTCGTTGGCCGTGAAGCACTTTTTATTTTCCTGTCATTCTTTGGGTACTTGACGCGCTTTACGGGGGCTATCTATCTATCTATCTATCTATCTATCTATCTATCTATTTATCTATCTATCTATCTATCTATCTCTATCTATCTATCTATCTATCTATCTATTTATCTACTTATCTATCTGTATATCTAATCGTTTTCCCGAATACCTGTGTCTCTGGGTAGTATCTGGTCGAATGGTCAGTGCATTGGGTCCTCGGGCCGCTCTAAATGGCCGGGCACATTTGTCCTTCGGCGACCTCTCCGGCCCAGCCCACTTTCCGAAGCTGTAAATCCGGCTGCTGAGGTAACTGAGGTAACATGGCACGAAACCAATAATCAGATCAATTTCGGTCACTAAGTATGTGTCAATGTGTACATAGGCGCTTCTGTTGAACGACGCTCTTTCACGCCGATATGCGTCCCTGTTGATGCTCGACTAGGTAGGCATAGCTGTTAGAAGAACGTCTTTGACGCCGATTTAGAGCAGCGTGTCTGTGCCACACGGTCTAAGCTGGTATTCAATGAACCTTTTTGATGCCAACTTGAGTCACTGGGCTTGTGCCATCAGGTGTGTACCGTTCATCAATGTACGTCACTGAAGCCAACTTGGGTAACCAGGTATGTGCCACTATACAATGAAGAAGGTGGTTGGTGCCTTAGCTTTGACCCGCCTGGGTGGCTCGGTCAGCCAAGGCGTTGCGCTGCTGAGCACGAGACCGCGGGATCGAATCCCGGCCGCGGCGGCCGCATTTCGATGGAGGCGAAATGGAAAAATGGCCGTGTGCTTGTGTTGTAGTGCACGTTAAAGAACCCGAGGTGGTCAAAATTAATCCGTAGCCCTCCACTACGGCGTGCCGCATAATCAGCACTGGTTTTGGCACGTAAAACCCCAGAAAGAAGAAGAAGAGGGTGCCTTAGCTTTCTCAGATGCTTATCAATATCAAAACATCGTAAATTAAATTCCTCGGAGACAGCAACCCGACGCACTAGAAGGGTATACCGCAAATTTACTGGGTAGGAATCACTTTTCAATGATTGCCATTCACGCCATGGTTTTAGCGAGGTGCGCCATGAATGCACTAGGTACGTACGCCGCTCATGAGTGAACGTCTCGCCAAATTGGGTCCCTCAGTATGTACCACTTAGCATGGGGCAAGCCAGCAAAAAATTCTCAGTGTTCGCAGGGTCCAGCGCGACCTGCTTCTCGTCTCGGATCTCGGATCCCACGTCCAGTCATCTCGGCAGCACCATTAGATGATGAAGCATGTGCAGAAAGACGTGCGAGACCGGAGCCCGGTTGCCGCATCACGTGTTTCTCGGCGTTCGCACGCACCGGTGTGCCATGTATTTATGATGTCACCCCATGCATCATAGCGGCGTCTTAGAGAAGCGCGAAAGAAGAGTCCCCCTGTAGCACATGCCTCATACATAACTCGTTACGACGGTGGCAATACGTTGCTTCGCTACATGAACTCCGTGCTGATGCATTTGCGTCGACAGTCGTCATGGGTATGCGTCGTTTCGATGGAAGTGTATATTTGTGCGACGCGTACCCTGTGCATAGAGGTTCTTTCGCCGACACGATAGCTAGTGTTTACGTCGTGCCTACCAATAAAACTCACCGCAAGCTCATGTACCTGGGGGCAACAAGGAGGCTTTAAAAAACCATTAACGTTCATTGAAATCATGACCAGCCAGTTTATGGCTTCTGAATTCCCATACACACAAACCGATCGTTGTCAGTTATCTGACGACTATGCTTTTAAGATTTTTTTTTTAGTTCCCACTTCATTTTAGTAAGCATAGCGTTTTCCGTACACTATAGGCGCTATTGCACTGTAATCGCCGCCGCTGTGCTGTCTCGGGTGCCAATGCACATGCACGGCCCAAACGCCGACAGTTTAAAGACAGGCGACCAGTTGCGAGGGCGAGGGCCAGCATTTCATGGCGACAGGACGCACTTTTATCACACCAGACTAAATGATCAATCTAGGCTAATGTACATATTTGCATAACCGGGTGATCAGCATCCAGCACTCCGAATCTCGTCGCACCAAAGGACCTCGATAAAACAGCTAATGTCATGCGATTTGACCTTTTCCAGTTAACAATCATCACATTAACCCGAAGGAAAGCAGAGGAATCCTTTAAGCGCTTGGTGAACTTCTTTGCTCGCAACCTGCCCTTTTTCCCACATACAGATGACGTCCTTCTCGCCAGCTCATTTCCATTCCAACCTATATATACACTGACGTCTCACTTTGAAGTGCTGAGCCGCACATGGTATGATTTTCTTCAGTGGCGCGAGTGAGTTTGACGTCCGCTTATTGGAATTCGAGGGTTGCTGGGTGATGAACCGATGTGTTTGATGGATATCCTAATAGTCGTCACGGTGGCACTTAATAGCGACCCACTGAAGAATGCCTGTGAAGGTTAATGTTCTCAATGACATTCTAAAAACGGAACACCTGGCTTAAGCTGCACCTCATCGGGTAGTTCCTGAAAAGCTAAGCAGGCGTTGCTAGGCAAGTTCAAATTGCTGACCACCCTAACTTCATATGGTTAATAAGAAAAGTGGCATTGAAGGTCACTTCGCAAATTATCGCTCTCTAAACTGCGCAACCATACTTGATCACTACGCACTTTTACTACACCAGACTAAATGATTAATCTATGTTAATCCACATATTAGCATAACCGGATCATCAGCAGTCAGCACTCAGATTCTCGTCGCACCAAAGGACCTTGATAAAAGAGCTAATGTCATGCGATTTGACTTTTTCTGGTTCACGCCCATCACTTTCATCCGAAGGAAAGCAGAGGAAACCTTTAAGCGCTTTGTGAGCTTCCTTGTTCGCAACCTGCCCTTTTTCCCACTATACTGAGGACGCCCTCCTCACCAGCTCATTTACATTACAACCTATACATACACTGGCGTCTCACTTTGAAGTGCTGAGCTGCACATGGTACCATTGTCATCAGTGACGCGTGTAGTTTGACGTCCGCTTATTGGAATTCGTGAGTTGCTGGGCGGTGCATCGATATGGTATGCGATGGGTCGCAAATCGTCGAGCCAATGCGTTTCACCGGTATTAGAACTTATCAGAAGTAGTCTGATATTTTTATCAATTGATTTGGTAACGTTTGCAATGTTGACAACGTTTATCAATGACATTTAAATTTGATGGCGTAATCAATAGGCGCAAAAAAGAGTTAATAATAAATAAGCACAACTACCCCACAAAGGCACGCACAGAATCATTACATCGTATCACGTCTACTAGTTAGAAACGATTATCAATATGTCGGGCGCAACGAAACGCTTTGGCACGATGTGGACACAAGGGTTAATGCAACAAAAGCAATGACATCTTGAGAATTATGGAATAAACCAAATAAGCGTCACTCTTGTTTTGATCTATTTTCTTTGCTTGCACTGTCACTGCTGGTAACATTGACATTGTTCACCGTGTGCCTGCGAGACAAGGAACCAACCTTATAGCGCTGTTCTGCTCGCGAACCAAAAAGGCTGCCAAAAAAAGGCGTCCTATATCAGTGCATTCACCTCGACTTCATTGTGATATGAGAGCACTCCGCTTACTGAAACATTGTCTCAAACATTCAACTTGAAGAAAAAAATCTATAGCCTATCATTTCGAGAAAACGAAAGCAAAGGCAAAACTTGACGTAGAAATTTTTCGCCTGAAATTCTGAACCTTGCTGGTTTTCTCGGTTTCGAGGAAGCACGGTTTCCATTTGGGTGTGCCAGAAAAGGCTGCCTTGTTTGACATTTCTCCTGTGCTGCATGTCATTTGAAATGTCGTTGTCTCTCACTGCATTCGACCTTCCCTTCTTCCAAGCCACAACAGTTAACTGCACATGAATCGCTCGTTCTTGAAAAGATGAAAATGTTTCTAATTTCAAGGCACTCCATGTCGAGAAAACTTAGAGCCCTTAGTGCAGAGCAAATGACAAGATTATGAATTGTCTTAAACTATCGAATCAAGATTCCCTACAACGCAAATCACGGAACAGATTGTTACACATGCTGAAGTTACCTATAAATCAAAACACAAATTAGAGACACATGGTGGTTTAAAATTATGAGCAGTATTTGAACAAAAATGTCGGCGAAGCCAACGTTTCGACAAGATAAGTAGTGCTGTTGGCTTTCCATAATGTTAAATGGTTCAGCGCAAGGCAGGAAAGAGGGAACAATAAAAAAACGCTGAACCTTTTACTCATTCGCGCAACGCTTGAAACAGCGAAGTTGGTCAATCGGAGCACAGCATTTTCCGTGAGTGCGCGCGAACGTTTCATCTTATTACTCATGATGATTAAAATTTATTTTCGCGCCTCTCAGACTTACGGACGTCACTGCACGTTCCATAGCGCAGCTTGCAACGCGTTCCGATGCCGACAAAGCGTTCCAGCTGACCCGCTCCGTGAATGTATCTCTCTCTCTCTCTCTTTCTCTCGCTCTCATAGCGCGCAAAACCTATTCACGTCACAGAGAACGAGCGCGCGAACGCACCAGCTGTGGATGAAGACCTAGAATGCTTCGCAGCTGTCTACAGTACCGAAAGAGGCATCATCAGGGCAAGAGACGAACTTGGCCACACCTTGCATGTTTGACGTGCCCCCCTTCACAGAGCATCACAGCAGACAAACACCTGACAAGACGCAAATCACTGCGCCGTGGAATCCGCAGCCAACGCACACCACTACTGGTACTACTCCGTCCCGAGGTCAACGCGCCTGTGCACGCTCTCTTTCACCACCAGTGTCTATGCTGCCGGCCCCACCTCGGCCGCAAGATTCACAACTGGAGGGTCAGGCTTCATGCACTGGCACTGATGAATGTAATTTACTGGTAGATGGTCTGGTAAATGGCCTTAGACTCGATACTGAGTCACCGCCTGACCGGCCAAGGAGAATTCAAAGACCTCCCGTGCACTGTCAAGACTATGTGCAGTGATTTGACACTGCTTCACAAGTATTCATACAGACAGTGACTGTTTTCTCGTGTTTTATATGTTTACTCCCAAGGGAAGGAAGGATGCAGTGTCTTACAGTAACACTAGGTGCCGTCATTAACTACATGTAACATCGAGAGGTGGCTCCACAAGTGTCACATGTATATATAGAAGTAGACATGCTTGAATAAAGCGTTCTGTTGGAGTTCATATGAGTTTTGACATGAGTCGCGGGGTGCGTCTGTTCGGCCGCCTGGTCTGGCCGACATAACAATCACATCAATATTTATTCATCTTCATAACCTTCTTTTTCTTCCTCGAGACTTTTTCTTCCTCGAGACAATAACGATTGGCTGCTGATTTATGTTTGACAGCAAGCAGTTTTAAATTGTCGTCGTTTTTCTGCTCAGTCTTAAAGGTATTGAGATCAGGAAATGCTAGCTCCAAGGATACGATGTAGTGGTCAAAGTTGTCCGCGTCACACTTCGTCGTGGGAAGCGGTAGCCGCGACAGGCAGTCGGCATCGGCGTGCCGTAGACCGCTTTTATAGGAAACGGTGAAGTCGTACTCCTGTAGAAGGAATGTCCAACGTGCAAGCCTACCAGATGGATCACGCAGATTCACGAGCCAAGACTGCGAGTGATGGTCTGTGACGATGCTGAAAGGGCGTCCGTACAGATATGACTGAAAGCGCTGTACTGCGAAAAGCACCGCGAAACATTCTTGTTCTGTGACGGTGTAATTGGGCTCGGGCTTGCTTTAAGTTGCTTAGAGTGCGACTCGCGTACGCCACGACGTGTTCTTTGGTGTCGAAGCGTTGAATAATAGCTGCGCCGACACCAATACCGCTAGCCTTCGTGTGCAGTTCTGTGGGAGCCAAGGAATAGAAGTGTTTGAGAACTGGATGAGACGTCAAACGGAACTTCAGTTCACGAAAAGCACGCGCACATTCTGGGGTCCAGTCAAATCGAACGCCTTTCTGAAGCAGACACGTCCATGGATGTGCGATGTGAGCAAATCCGGGAATAAACCAACGGAAGTATCAGCAAAGGCCCAAGAAGCTTCGCAGCTCTTTCACTGAGCGACGTTGCTGAAAGGCTTCGACCGCCGCAGCAGCTTTTGCTGGATCAGGTCTTATGCCCTCTTTGTCCACTAGGTGGCCTTTGGAGAACGCCAAACTAGTGTTTGGCGTTCTCCAAAGCGACATTTCTTAGAGTTTAGTACCAAGCGTGCTTTCCCTGGGCACTCTAGTACAAGATTGAGGCGAGCGTTGTGTTCACTAAACGTGCGTCCGAAAATCACGGCATCATCTAAATAACACATGCAGACTTCCCACTTCAAACCACGCAGAATGTTGTCCATGAAGCGCTCAAAAGTTGCAGGCGCGTTACACAGCCCAAACGGCTTAACATTAAATTCGAAAAGTCCGTCGGGTGTAACGAATGCCGTTTTTTACTTGTCTGCCTTGTGCATCAGAATCTGCCAGTATCCGGACCGCAAGTCTACACTCGAAAAGTATGAGGCCGAAGAAAGGGGATCAATAGCATCATCAATCCGTGGAAAAGGGTATACGTCTTTCTTGGGAACGGCGTTGAGGCGGCGGTAATCAACGCAAAATCGCCATGTGCCGTCTTTCTTTTTACCTAGAATTACTGGGGCTGCCCACGGACTACTCGATTCTTGGATAATGTTTTTCTTTAGCATGTCACGGACTTAGTCATTGATCACCTTGCGCTCCGAAGGTGACACCCGGTATGCTTTTGTCGCAGAGGCTGGTGAGATCCCGTGTCTATGCGATGCTATACACGAGAAGGGGGAAAGGATGGTGGAGCCTCTTGGTGGGAAAAGTGTAACACCACGAAGTTTTTTCGTAGAATATTTGCCAGTTCCTGACGTTGGTTAGTGCTGAGCGATTTGTTTATCTTAGCCATCATCGCAGTGTCCGTGGCGCATGCATCCGACTGGGACTCATCCGTGGCATCGGGGGTTTCTGCAAGGATAGCGAGCGCCAGTACTTGATGTTCACCAATAGCCGCAAGTTTCAGATCCTCCGGTAGTATTGTGGGCTCATTGGAGCAATTAATTGTCCATAATACAGTACGCCCGCCGATAACCGACAGCGTACAATAGGGCACCAGAACATTGTTCTTCAGGCAACTAAGGTGAACGGACTCTATGGTAGCGTCGAATGTTGTGTCCGTTGCAGGAGAACAGACGACTGGGACACATTTGGCAAACAGCTGCGGTAGGACGGTATCTGCGGACACACAAAGGACACATTCGTAACACGGCGGGTGTTCCACAAAGACGGCCGGAAGGCTCAAATCTACAGTAATTTCTCCCATTCGGCAGTCAACATTGGCACCACACAGCTTAAGGAAATCGAGGCCCAGAATTACGTCATGCGTAGCATGAGGTAAAACTACAAACTCCGCGTTAAACGTTTCACAACCCAAGCTAACTGCTGCACTGCACACACCTACAGGGTACAATAGTTCTCCACTCACACCACGAAGCACATCGACGCGGTCCCACGAGAACAGCACTTTTCGTCCTAGCAGGCCTTTGAATGCGTGACTCATTACGGAAACGGTCGCTCCAGTGTCCACTAAGGCAATTGTTGAGACGCCATCTACATGTACACAAACCTTATTCTTAAACATGCAAATTGGCGGAGGTATTCGTCATAATCGAAGACTGTCCAGCGGCCTCACCTCGAACGGCCGCGCTGACTAGTTTTCCGGCGAAGGCGACGGGTAGCGGCGCCGGAGAGACGGTTACCGGCTTACGCGAGGGGCAGAAGGTGGTGTCAAGCTCCGATCGGAGGCCGGTGAACGGTTTCGCAGTGTTCCCAGGTTCTCGTTGGACATAGCACGTGGATATGTGTACGCACCGCCAACGCGTTGCGGGCCAGATGTTGTTGATCGGTCGTACCACGGCGGCTGGCGGTGTTGTGGGGCCACGCTGCAGTACCTTGCGATGTGGCTCTTGATACCACAGTTGTAGCACAAGGGCCGAGGACGCTCGACGAAATGCCACTTAAAGCGCTCAGCCGGCAGAGGTCGTCGAACAGGGTACAACAGCCTAGTACGTTGAACAGGAGCCGTTCGCCTCTGTGCATCACGGCTGGAGTGAAAGCGTTGCCCATACCGCTGCTCTGACGGAAACGTATCCAGATGTGGCCACGTCATTCCAGCCACATTGACGTCCATGACACACACAGGCGGTGGCAAAGTACCGCATGGTGCTATGGGCGCTGAGTGTCACACTGGGTGCGTAGCCGGCGGTTGAGCTGTGTTGCACACTAGTTCATTGTGTCGCCGCAGTTCTTCGCATACTATTTGCCGGATAGTAGGGGCAAGGTCTGTGGACGGACTCGTATCGACGCTGGCGACAGTTGTCACGTTTCCCAGTCGTCCAAATTTGGGCGCCTTGCGACGGGTCTTCAACGCTTCAAATGTACGGCAGTGACGCAAGACATCTGAGACGGACGTGAGGTCTTCTCTTCCTATCAGAAAATTATAGACGTCTTCTGCGATGCCTTTTAGAAGATGTCCGACTCGGTAGTCCTCAGACATCCGCGGGTTTATGATTCGGCACAACTTGAGTATTTCTTCTATATAGGTAGTGCATGTCTCTGTTGGAGTTTGAGCTCTTTGGGAAAGTGTTCGCTCCGCACGTTTCTTTTTTGCATCAGAGTCGTCAAAACATTTCCGTATTTCTTCAACAAAGTGTTCCCATGTTCTTAAGGACCCTTCGTGATTCTCGAACCACATAAGTGCGTTTTTTTTTCAATAAGACAACGTTGTGAAGCTTCGTGACCGAGTTCCAGTGGTTATATCGGCTCACCCGATTGTAGTGCGTAAGCCACTAGTCCAAATCTTCTGCCGCTCTTCCCGCGAACGAGCGTGGTTCCATATAATGGTGTGCAGGAGCAACTGGCGTTGACCTTTGCGTGGCTGCAACTGGCTCCGGGTCTGGTCCTCCGTTCTGTGGCATGATGAATGTTGTCGGCGAGAGACCGGCTAGACGGCGGCTCCGGCGAAGTTCAAGCGGTTGCGACTCCGTAGTACGGCGTCCTTGTCTACCCAGCAGCTCCACCACTCTGTTACGGGTAACTCACCGTGAAGAGAGGGTTTATTGGGACGCAACCGACGGTCTTAGGCGCCCGCCGAGGTCCGCTATCTCTAGGCGAACGTCTTCTTCTGCCCTCTCGTACCCCGTGTTCAACTACTGCTTGCGGCACATACCCAAATCATACAATACTTTCACGCTTGTAACAATGTGTAGAAATAAATCTCGACTTGTCACAATACTGGGCCCTCCATAATGAACAATAAATAAAACTACAGTTTTTGAGTTTTATGCCTTTTTGAAGGCGCCGAAACATTTCCATCCTCAAGTATTACGCCTAATGTATTTTTTGTATTTTTCATTGTCATTTAGCGTAATGTATATCATCATGGGCTTTCACATAGGTTTCGTACATTGATCATCTAATAAAAATTATAAATTTGCAGCGAGAATCGTTAGATCGGCCACTAATCATGCGCACTGTGCGCAGGTTATCGCGCAGTTAAATATAATGCCACTTATCCAAGCTCCAGTGCATAACACAGCTGTACTACTCCACAGAATACTAACCACGATAAAGCCACATCTCTCACAAATATTTCTCATTCTTAAAAGGGATAATATACGCGCTGAGCACAACATATTCAACTTGCCGTAAACTAACAATGTGAACGGTCAAAATAGTCTATCGTTACGTAATGCAAAAGTTTGGAGTGAGATACCCAGCTTCATTACAAAAGTTTGAAATACTACTCCTTTATTAAACCATCACTGAAAGTAAAGTGTACAAGATTACTTGTATTTGCCTTTTGCGTTGGATTGCAACTTATGGTGAATTTTTAGGTATAGAATAATATTTACAACAGAGGCAAAAGATCAAGATGATTATGTTAACCATAATATACAACACAATTCCGGAATAAGGATTTCGAATAAAGATGGCGAGGAACACATCATAAATGTAGGCGGAAAATAGGGCAGGCTCCCGACAATGACGGTAACAAAGCGCTTAAAGGTTTCGTCGGCTATGCATCGGATGAACGTTATATGCATAAACAAGAAAATGCCAAATAGTATCAAAATAGCTGTTTGTAAGGTTATATTGTGCGACATGAATTAGTGGGCATGTTTTTGAAGATCCTGTTTTGGTAATATCGTGCATCCGCATAGACTGATGATTTAGTCTGGTGAGTTATAGTGACTTATAATCAAGAATGGTTCCGCACTTCAGAGGGCGATAATTTGAGAGGAAACATTTGATGCTAGTTTGCTTGATTACCATATGAGGGGGTGCTGGTCAGCAATTTGAAGGTGGTCTGGCAACGCCTAGGTAGCTTTTCGGAAACTATCCGACGAGGTACAGCCTAAACCAGTTGTTTACTTTCTACAATGTGATAAAAACATTGACGTTTACAGGCTTTGTTCATAGGGACGATATTGAGCGTCACCGTGGCGACTGTTAAGTCATCCTTCAAATTCCCTATAGTAACCTAATTGGTGCGTAAAAGATTTAAAAAAAATGCTGATGCCTTGCCGAAGGACACAGCATTAAAAATTATATTAAGGTACTTGAATACTGTCAAAAGGTAGGCTCATAATTTTAAGCAGAATTTAAATCGCAGCGAAAATACATTTACAAAGCTAAACATGCATAGTGTCACTCGTCCCCAGACACACACAAACCGTCCACTAAATGATCGTGATTACTCGCGATCACCGTGCCAGTGTTATGATCAGATCGGACGACGAATGCTTCCGCTCAGTACTGCCGGTACGTTTACCATGTCACTGTGTCGCACGTTTGTAAGTCATCAGAACACATGTCCTCCAACACTGAGCGCGCGAGAAGACAGCGCGCATCAACGCACCTGCCTACAAGGCTCGCCCTTGCTACCGTCGCTGTCGCCATCTCATGCTCGCACTCGCGCTAGCAACAGGTCACCTGACTTTCAACAGCCGGCGTGCGGGCATTGCCAGTGGCACCCGAGAAAACACAGTGGCGGCGATGACAGTCAAAAAGAGCCTATAGTGTACGCAAACTTGCCATGCGTAAATAAATGAAGTAGGAACTAGCAAACAAGTGCGTTTCATTTTAGTCTTAAGATAACAAGTAATGAACGCTTTACGCTCACGGGAATGCAGAAACCGTAAACTGATTGTTGATGACCCCAACGAATTTCAGTGGCCTTTAAAACCCCCTTGGTCGCCACATGGGTGGGAGCTTGCGGTCAGTTTTATTGGTAGACACTACGTGAGAACTAGATGTCGAGTCGGCGAAAGATCCGCAATGCCCAGGCTAAGCGCCGCCGCGCAATAATACACTCCCAGGGAAACGACACATACCGGTGATGACATAGCCACACCACGTATTGCCACCGCCGAAACGAGTTATGTACGAGGCATGTGCTGCAGCTGGACTCCTGTATCGCGCTTCTCTAAGAAGACGCTGCGAATCATGGGGTCACATCATAAATACATGTCATACCGGTGCGTGCGAACGTTCAGGAACACGTCATGCGGCAACCGGGCTCCGGTCTCGAGCTTCTTTCTGCACACGCTGCATCATCTAGTGGCGCTGTCGAGAAGTCTGGACATGGCAACTGAGACAATAAACACGGCGCACCGGAGCCTGAGAACACTGAGAATTGTTTGCTGGCTTGCCCCATGCTAAGTGGTACATACTGAGTGACCCAATTTGGCGAGACGTTCACTCATCAGCGGCACGTACCTAGTGCATTCATGGCGCACCTCGCTAAAACCACGGCGTGAATGGCGATCATTGAAAAGTGATTCCTACCCAGTAAATTTGCGGTATACCCTTCTAGTGCGTCGGGTTCGGGTTGCTGTCTCCGAGGAACTTTTTTTACGATGTTTTGATATTGATAAGCATCTGAGAAAGCTAAGGCACCTTCTTCTTCCTCTTTCTGGGGTTTTACGTGCCAAAACCAGTGCTGATTATGAGGCACGCCGTAGTGGAGGGCTCCGGAATAATTTTGACCACCTGGGGTTCTTTAACGTGCACTACAACGCAAGCACACGGGCATTTTTGCATTTCGCCTCCATCGAAATGCGGCCGCCGCGGCCAGGATTCGATCCCGCGATCTCGTGCTCAGCAGCGCAACGCCTTAGCTGACCGAGCCACCCAGGCGGGTCAAAGCTAAGGCACCAACCACCTTCTTCATTGTATAGTGGCACATACCTGATTACCCAAGTTGGCTTCAGTGACGTACATTGAAGAGCGGTACACACCTGATGGCACACGCCCAGTGACCGAAGTTGGCATCAAAAAGGTTCTTTGACGACCAGCTTAGACCGAGTGGCACAGACATGCTGCTCTAAATCGGCGTCAAAGACGTTCTTCTAACAGCTATGCCTACCTACACTCTAAAAACAAAGAGAGTTCCGGGAACTCTCTTTGAGAGAGTATCTGCTTGTCCCATATTTCACTCCCTTTTCAGGAGTAAAACGCCTCCATCTCGGAGAGAGTACAGCAACTCCCCCAGACAGAGTATTAGTACTCCTCCTCAACAGAGTGCTAGAACTCCTTCCAGAGTACGATTACTCCACCCCACAAGAGTATTAGTACTCCCTCCAACGGAGTGATTCTACTCCCCGAAACAGAGTGCTTCTATTCCCCCCAACAGAGTGCTTCTATTCCCCCCAACAGAGTGCTTGTACTCCTCCTAATAGAGTGTTTGTACTCCTTCAGACAGAGTGCTGGTTCTCCTCCCAGTTACATGTCGGGGATATTTCATTCCTTCATAAGTAGCTCCTGCACTCATGCTTGGTGAATTGGATTTGATGTTTAGTCGCCGAGTCACTCGAATGAAACATATTTTTTTTCAAAGGTCAACATTTTTATTGATCAAACAGTCACAAGGCAAACTGAGTAAAATTTCCAAAAACATAGATACACATAAAATCCGATTACACGGATTTTCATGAACTTTACAACACATCTTGCAATAATACATAAACATTTTCATTAACATTTCATCGCTAATGCAGTGAGAAATATTTTTTTATTTTCAATTGGCAACATTTAAAAAATGAAAGTACACAATGTAAAATCAAACAAACAACAAACATGCGCAAACTCGCGAAGTATTGGCACTACGATTGAAGAGAAAGATGCACCACATTACTGCTCAGAAAACGCATTTCAAGCACTAAACTCGTGTACTTATATACCGTAGGTTATCAGATGAGCTGCTAGGCATGAGGCTGATAAAGTAATTTGCGCAGGAAGTTTTTTCATGCGCAAATTACTTTCAAGACAGCAGCTCGTTTGATAACATCCTATGTAGCGTACGGATGCTCCTGACTGAGAGTATACAGTATATTTAGAAATGTGCTGTATATTTTCGTGTAAATCCGCACCGTCTAATTTTGGTTATAATATTTCACATAGTTATTCATGCATGGGCTGCACCCCCTTTTTTTCTAAACGCGCATCTTGCCGTGGTTGTCCAACACTTATCTCCGCTCGGAGTGATGGCAGTACTGTGGCGTATCATAGCTCCCATTCGGTTGGATTCAAAGCTGGTAGTCTTTTGGCAGAAAGATCGACTTCACCCTTGGTATCCTCATGCAAGTAATTTCCTGGTGCTGTCGGGATCGTGCCATCGCGCTTTCTCACGGACTGTATTTCGTACACAGCTATTGCCACAGCGCACTGACGCATTTCACAACTGTTGCGGTATTCTTGTTGTCTATTGCATAATTTTCTTTCTCATAAGACATCACGTGATAGTTGTTCATTTCGTACAGATGCATATTCTAATGATCTGATCAGGGAAGTGGGAATTTTTGCTTGTAAAACAATCTTTTCCGTTTCATTACTAACACGTGGCACATGTTCGCACAGAAACACAAAGGAGCAATGCAAGGAAGCAAAGAAAAGGAAAAAGCCACACCAGCAAATAACACCACTTCACACATTTATCTTCATTCTAGCAGTGCCGTTTTGGTATCAATGATGACAAGGAGGCTGGCTGGTACATCTTGCTTTGCGATTTGTTTTCTGCTGAATGCTTCCATAATTTCGTGTTCTACTTGGTCGTGATGCAGGCTAAAGCGCATGCACCATCTCCTGCTACGTTAGTGCACTGTCAAATGCGAGTACATTGCTGCCCTAATAACTTATTGGTGTTCGTTGCGGCACTTGTTAAAATACCTTATGGTCTGCCCAATGCAGATGCGAAAGGAATCTGACAGTCACATGCGCATGTAAAAAACATTCGAAACTTTCATCTTTGTGTGACATACTGTCTTTTGAAAGTTTTAATGCCATTTAGTGACATGATACACCCAGTATACCCACATTTTAGTTTTCTCGTCCAAATTGCAGGGCAACACATTTTGATGCTTTGGAGTGCGCTCCTCTGCACCATGTGGAGTCGTGCTGAGCTGGCTCCTTGACACCATTTTCTCCTTGCAGCTGCCTTCTTGAGTTTTATAAAACGGGTGCCTGAAAAACAATGTGCGCGCAAATGAACGTGAGGAAATATTTTGAAACCTACTAAAAACAGTCAAGGAAAAAGGTCATGGCACTAAGAAGCATTAGCACTAAGTATTTGTACTGTAATACAAGTGAAACATGTAAATGACTATAATAGTCAACTTCAAAACCAATTAAAATTTTTTGACTTAAGGAAAGAAAAAAGAAAACTGGCCGTTAGGACTCAGTCCAGCACCAGTGTTACAAAAATCCTGAAAAATAAAATATTGGTCATCGTTGGCACACTTCGTAAACGCATCCCCTCCTCTAGGGGAGAGAGCAGTGGTGGTATTGTCTGCATCTCATTTCTGACGTTATGAATAAATATAATTCCTGAAGAGAATTTGGGCTCTTTGGCTTATCTAAAACAAAAGAAATCAGCCGCCAAAGTAAAGGGAACATAGCTAGTGGAGTTAAATATATAAAGACTACACTCGGCATACACAAGTGGCCAACAATAACGCAAATGTGGTGCTAGAAGAATGACACGACATGACATGAAAAGGAGGTAAACCACCTTTAAAGAAACCCGTCAAACTTATGATACCGAATTCTGTACACTCTGCTTATGCTGCACTTGAAGTTGATTACGATATGAAGTGCTCAAATCTGCAGTCATTTAACTGAACAGTGAAGCATGTAGTTTTTATGTAACCTGCCGAAAAGCAAAGAGTGCAAAGCTGTATGACGAATTCAGATGTGTCACAAACACCTCTTGTGAGACGTCCTAGGCACGCACCCACTGTGCCCCCCCCCCCTTCTGGTTATGACACTGCTCAAGCCATAATTTGAGGATCATATTTTCAGTAGGCATGACAATATGGTCATCTAGTTCAATGGATATTACTGGGTGTGATTATAAGAAGGGCTGGCAAGCCCTGTTTATGGCAAGCTTACCCACATTTCAAGAATGACAAGAAACAGTTCACTGCGGCCTGCATCTAAGCTTTCTAAAAGCATGAACTTATTGCCATTTATGAGGTACGCAGTGGGGTTCATTTTTGACGGACTCGACTATTGCTGCAGTTTGAAATCTAGCATTTTACATATTTGAAGGCATGTAAAAGCTTCAGTTAGACCAACGTTATTAGTTTATTAGACCAACTTATAGTTTGTGCATGACAAACGACTGGTAAACTGCAAGGTAACATTTTACTTTGATACTTCATTTCTCCACGAAAAATAACAAGATGGTAAATACATTTCAATCTGCCCTGCAATAGCAAAATGCACAGCTTACGCTTGGATCCCACAGGTTGATTTAGCCGTTCATACGATATAATTTTTACGTGCCAACTCATACTAGGAAATGCACAGGCATATCGAAAACAATAAACGTGTAGACCGAGCCAATAGCAATAATGTAGAACGTCCCTGTCACTGTAATCCTACAACAGTAGCCACTGTATTCGATTCCAGTGCATAACTCGCCGCTTGACCAGTCACCGAGTCCATACACAACGCGCCTGTTCACATTCGCACCGCGCTCAGAAACCGAAACACGAGACACAAAATCACACATAAATTCACACCAATACATTGGCAAAAAAAGGTGTCTTATTCAGCGCAAAGCAACAATTCCCCATGCGTATTCAGGCAGTTTAACATTACGCGCCAAACTGACCTCACGCAGCGTGCAGCTGTATGCCTCCGGCAACTTTCTAACAGGCGCTAGCGCTGCACGTAACTTCACTGGCCGCAGATTACCTATGGGCGAAACACACTGTCAAGCGCGCGCCTTAATATAACGAAAGCATGCCGCCAACAAGCTGACGCCTTTTGTTATGTAACTCCTTAGTTAAACAGCAATCCGCACACCGTAGACTGCAAAACTGAATAAATTCAAACACATAAAACAATCGCTAAGCACGCTCGGCATTGGCACGGAATCATGGGCTGGTGAAGAAACCTTTTTATGCGACGCCGCGTCTTACTTACTATTGAACACACCGTGCTTCACTGAGCGTTTGCGATTTTGAAAGCTCTTACGGATTGCGGCAAGTGATAAAATCACATGCAGTGATTTATCACTTGCCGCGATGACTGGCTTTTTCTATTGACATCGAATGACGCAGCACGCATACCTTTAGTCCGCTGGCAATCGCGGCGGCTTAACAGGCTTAACTTCACGATCACTGCCTGGCGATAGCATGTCATATACGCAGAATGTGCCACGTAAGTTATAAATCACTTACCATGGAGTATTTGTTGTTCAATCCAACGAACGATGAACGACTGTCCTCTTTTCGCGGCGGTGAAACGTGGCTGGCACAAGAGTTTTCTTGCATGGCCTTGGCGCGCTCCGCCTGCCCGGGCCTGCCCGCTGAACGGATCGCCTTTCTCCGGCGCTGTGCTGTTCCGCGATGTTGTGCGGGCGCGCGGTGGGGGCGACTCCGACACAAAAAGTAGTACGCTGATCTCCGCACCAGTTTGCGCGCTGGATGCCTCTTACAAGAAAAACGATGCGCTCTTTGCTCTACCTGCGTGAGCGATACATCACCATGTTCCCAACCAGCCTCATGCAGTTTAAGCAGCAGTATATACTACGTTTTGCTCTCTGTTGCCGCGAGAGTGGAACGGGCATTCTACTCTCTCTCAGATGGGCAGAGTAGAAATAACATTTCACTCTCTCGATGCGGATAGAGTGAACAATGCATTTCACTCTCCCCGTCATTTTGCGAGAGTAAAACAATGCTTTGAAGAGTAAATCGGCCCCTTCACTCCTGCGATACTCTCCCTAGTTTTTAGAGTGTAGTCGAGCATCAACAGGGAGGCATATCGGCGTGAAAGAGCGTCGTTCAACAGAAGCGCCTATGTACACATTTAGACATACTTAGTGACCGAAATTGATCTGATGATTGGTTTCGTGCCATGTTACCTCAGTTACCTCATCAACCAGAGTTACAGCTTACAGCGCGCACTTCCGGAAAATGCTGGGCTCCGATAACCCAACTTCGCTGTTTCAAGCGTTGCGCGACCGAGTGAAAGGTTCAGCGTTTTTTTTATTATTCTTTGTCGCTTAAATAAAAAAGTAACAAAAACGAGGTTTTTTCCTTGTGTTTTTCAATATAAACTTCTGCATCAAGCAATAACATTTCAGTTGGCAGTAAGCGCTCATCCTCGTCTTTCTCGTGTCCCTCTTTCTTGCCTTGCGCAGCACCATTTAACATTATGGAAAGCCAACAGCACTACCTGCCTTGTCGAAACGTTGTGGTCACCGACATATTTTGTTTGAATACTGCTCATAATTTGACACTCCCATCTGTCTGTGATTAGTGTTTTGATTTATAGGTAACTTCGGCATCTGTAACAATCTGTTCCGTGATTTGCGTTGTAGGGAATCTCGATTCGATAGTTTAAGACAATTCTTAATCTTGTCGTTTGCTCTGCACTGAGGGCTTTAAGTCTGTTGACATGGAGTGCCTTTAAATTAGAAACATTTTCATCTTTTCAAGAACGAGCGATTCGTCTGAAGTTAACTGCTGTATCTTGGAAGAAGGGAAGGTCGAATGCCGTGAGAGAAAACAACGTTTCAAATAACATACAGCACAGGGGAAATATCAGATAAGGCAGCCATTTCTGGCACACGCAAATGGAAACCATGCTTACGTGAAACCGAGAAAACCAGCAAGCTTCAGAACTTTCAGGCAAAAATTTCTACGTCAAGCTTTGCCTTTGCTTACATTTTCTTGAAATGATAGGCCATAGATTTTTTTCTTCAAGTTTAATGTTTAAGACAATGTTTCAGTAAGCGGAGTGCTCTCATATCACAATGAAGATGAGGTGAATGCACTGAGCTAGGACGCCTTTTTTGGCAGCCTTTTTGGTTCGCTAGCAGAACAGCGCTGTAAGGTTGGTTCCTTGTCTCGCATGTACACGGTGAACAATGTGAATGTCACCATCAGTGACAGTGCAAGCAAAGAAAACGGAACAAAACAAGAGTGATGCTTATTTCGTTTATTCCATGATTTTCATGATGTGATTGCTTTGGTGCATTAACCCTTGTGTCCACATCGTGCCAAAGCGTTTCGTTGTGCCCGACATATTGATGATCGCTTCTAACTAGTAGACGTGATACGCTGCCATTCTGTGTGTGCATTTGTGGGGTACTTGTACTTATTTAATATAACTCTTTCTTTGCGCCTATTGATTAGGCCATCAAATTTAAATGTCATTGATAAACGTTGCCAACATTGCAAACGTTACCAAATCAATCGATAAAAATATCAGACTACTTCTGATAAGTTCTAATATCGGTGAAACGCATTGGCTCGACGATTTGCGACCCATCGCATACCACATCAATGCACCGCCCAGCAACTCACAAATTCCAATAAGCGGACGTCTAACTACACGCGTCACTGATGACAATGGTACCATGTGCAGCTCAGCACTTCATAGTGAGACGCCAGTGTATGTATAGGTTGTAATGTAAATGAGCTGGTGAGGAGGACGTCCTCAGTATAGTGGGAAAAAGGGCATGTTGCGAACAAGGAAGCTCACAAAGCGCTTAAAGGTTTCCTCTGCTTTCCTTCGGATGAAAGTGATGGGCGTGAACCAGGAAAAGTCAAATCGCATGACATTAGCTCTTTTATCGAGGTCCTTTGGTGCGGCGATAATCGGAGTGCTGATTGCTGATGATCCGGTTATGCTAATATGTGGATTAACATAGATTAATCATTTAGTCTGGTGTGGTAAAAGTGCGTAGTGATCAAGTGTGGTCACGCAGTTTAGAGAGCGATAATTTGCGAAGGGACCTTCGATGCCACTTTTCTTATTAACCATATGAAGTTGGTGATGGTCAGCAATTTCAACTTGTCTAGCAACGCCTGCTTAGCTTTTCAGGAACTACCCGATGAGGTGCAGCTTAAGCCAGGTGTTCCGTTTTTAGAATGTCATTGAGAACATTAACCTTCACAGGCTTTGTTCAGAGGGTCGCTATTAGGTGCCACCGTGACGACTATTAGGATATCCATCAATAACTTCGGTTCAGCGCCCAGCAACCCACGAATTCCAATAAGCGGACGTCAAATTCACTTGCGCCACTGATGAAAATCGTACAATGTGCGGCTCAGCACTTCAAAATAAGACGTCGGTGTATAGGTTGGAATGGAAATGAGCTGGCGAGAAGGACGTCATCAGTATGTGGGAAAAGGAGAAGTTTGCGAACGAAGAAGTTCACAAACCGCTTAAAGATTTCCTTTGCTTTCCTTCGGGTGAATGTGATGATTGTTAACTGGAAAAGGTCAAATCGCATGACATTAGCTGTTTTATCGAGGTCCTTTGGTGCGACGAGAATCTGAGTGCTGGCTGCTGATGATCCGGTTATGCTAATATGTGCATTAGCATAGATTAATCATTTAGGCTGGTGTGGTAAAAGTGCGTAGTGATCAAGTATGGTTGCGCAGTTTAGAGAGCGATAATTTACGAAGGGAGCTTCAATGCCACTTTTCTTAATAACTTATAAGGTTGGGATGGTCAGCAATTTGAATTGGTCTAGCAACGCCTGCTTAGCTTTTCAGGAACTACAAGATGAGGTGCAGATTAAACCAGGTGTTCCGTTTTTAGAATGTCATTGAGAACATTGACCTTCACAGGCTTTGTTCAGAGGGTCCCTATTCAGTGCCACCGTGAGAACTATTAAGATATGCATCAAGTTCCCCATGGTACCCTAGTGGGAGTGCAAAACGTTTAAAAATGTAGATGCCTTGCAAAGCATTGAAAATGATATCAAGGAATTAGAATATTATCAGAAGTTAGGCTCATAGTCTTATGCATAGCATCAAGTAATAATAATAAGAATAGTACTAAAAGTAATAAATAGCAGTATTTTTTATTATTGCGTAAAAGCAAGCAGGGATTTTAAAGCACTGTAAACATAAAAGCAAAAGAAATTTACGAATAAATTTGGCCAATAGCTTTTTTTCATATGAAATCAACAAAACAGTGCAATGTACTTTCAGACAGCGACACCTTAGGTGCTACTAACGCAGATCTCGCCGAATCATTTAATGATTACTTCGTTAATACAGGCACCACCCTGAAAAATACGTGCCCAATATACAGAGTTAGTGTCAATTTTACCTCCTTAAAAAACACATGCGTTTTCTCAGAAATAAAAACAGCGGTAATCATAGATACTGAAAAGCTCGTCGCCAAATAAGCCCATGGGCCACAATATTATGCCTTTGCGCTTACTGAAACAGAGCATCAGCATCTTGGTTCGGGCGCTTGCAGATTTGTTCAAAGAATCCTCTCTATCGGGTATATATTATGTTCAGGCTATGGAACACAACCATTACATATTATATTACCGAAAACAACTGGAACACAACCGCATTAGTAGCCCTAGAAGAGTCATGACAACTCCGATTTCTATAATTGACCATATACTTTCTAATTAGAATACAAATTATGCTATATCAGGAGTCATTGCTTAAAATATAATGGGCCATTTCCGACCATACGCATGTAACGCTAAATAATTCTAGCATCAGTATTCGAAGAACTAGCTACACCTACTTGAACGGAGCATCTGAAGTATTCTCTAATCTGTTACTCTCCAGTTGTGTTAGACAAAATGCACGTTCACGTAGAGCTAGCGACTTCTAGATCTCGATCTGTCCTTGAATGATGGAGCCAATGCAATTAGGGAATAAACAAAATGACCATTGGCTCAATAAGTTGAAACAAAGCAGTCATTATCGAGGTACTCGATATAAGACGGCGCACAATCTGTCTCTTTCATTATTGCATGAAAGTAGGGAGGGATATTTCAGTAATATAAAAATAGAAACAATTAGATATTTCTGAATGAATTTGGCGAATGGTTTCTTTCTCATGAAGTCACCAAAACTGTGCAATGTACTTCTAGACTTTCCAAATCATTTAATGACTACATCGTTAATACAGGCACCACTACAAGCTGCACCGGCGTGCCCGTGATACAGACTTTGTCTAAATTTTAAATGCTTTCAAGATAACGCATTTGCTTTTTCAGAAATAACAGCGGTAATCATAGATTCTGTAAAATTTTGCCATCAAATAACACCATGGGCCACGATAGTATACATGTACGCTCGAAAAACAGACTGGAAAGAGCCGTCACGAGCTATTTTTAAAAATACCGCCTGCCTTCAAACGCACAAGACAGTTTTGGAACTGGTTATTCTGTTACAACGGCCGTAAGCTTCCTAAATGAAACTGTAAATGAAGCACTTAAGAAGAATTACTTCGCACTTGCGTATTACTTAACAACAGAAAAGCGGACTCAATAGACAACCGATTACTATTACGAAAATAAAAACATTATTCATTTAAAGGGCAAGCACTTGATAGTTTCCTCAGTCTATTACTAAATCTTAAACAATATGTGTTAGTCCGAGGCAAAGAAACTTCACTAATGATTTTGAGAAAATGCGTTCCCCAAGGATCGGTACTGATCCCAATAGCCTTGTTGGTCTTGAATAACGATATCCTATATCAATAGGATTTTATCATTCTATCACATACATACATGATACACCTCCAAAAAAATACAAGGCAGTGAATACGCGAAGCAGAAGCCATCGCTCTAAGTAAGTTGCAGAACACTTTACCATGGTTTGAAGCTAACAAACTTGTTTTGAACGCCAAAAACAAAATGGAGGAAGCTTCATACTAGTGGTGCGAAGACTGTGCAGACAGCGAAGCTGGCGATCCGACCTAGCGTTATCTCAGATTGGCTAAGTTTTTGCGAGGTTATGCTTTTTCTTCGAGACTCGCCCAAAATTTATTTTACGCGTTATCACGATGAGGTCACCAGTAGCCCAAAGAGCAATGAACACTCATTCATTTAAGTATGCACAGTGTTGTTGTTTTTAGATGCGAAGCAGCTTATGGTCGGGGCTATGTGACTCCCTCCATCCATCCGCCGTGCGGCGTCGACACCCGCCCTGCGCATGCGCATCCTCCTCCAGCGCCTCTCTTTGTCTCATCTCCTCTCCTCTCGGCATTCCTCCTATCCGACGCTCCTCTCCGGATTGCGAAACGAATGGCAACACCTGCGGCTCCGCGCGCGATAATGCGAAGCAGCTTAGGTTACAGGCGCGACGGTAGGCGCTGCATACTCCGATCGGGGGCGCCACTGCAGCTCGCGGTATAATAACGCGCGCGCGCGCGCACTCCGCTCCTCTCATTCTCCTCCCGAAACGCCGCGATGGGTGCCACGGACAGCGCCAGCGTCAACGCCAGTGTCAGCGCCTTGGAAAGCGCCGCGGAGAAGAGGGCTCGAGCCGCTGCCACGAAACGGCAGCGGTGACAGGCCGATTCCGAACTTCGGGCTCGCGAAGCCGTAAGGACACCGGGGAAGCACGTGGGGATGTAGACAACGTCTCGGCTCTTCTGGGACATTTCCTGCCTCAGTAGGAACCAGGCCGCCTCCGGCGCCGACATCTCCACTCCCTTGAGCATGGTGATGCCCAGCATGTGGAGCACGGCGGCCAACAACAACAACATCATCATCATGACCATTTACCTTGCGCCGAACCTCTCTCGGGCCAACGTGGAAAAGTACACCGAGAAGGCGATGCTGCAGATGATGCAATACGAAACGACCTGCAAGAACACGCCGTTCATACTCGACGGAGATTTCAATGTCGACATTACAAAGGATGACTGGCTCATGCAGCACATTCGGTAACACTACGCTCCACGCTGCATTTCATACGATTACAAGCAGCCCACAAACATCCGGGGAACGTGCATCGACATCATCTTCAGCAACTTTAGTGTTCAGCTACTACAACAGCCCTTGACTTTACATTTCACAGACCGTAAGGCGGTCATAATCAAAGCGAAACGCCAACCACAGCTCGACGTCAACTACGTTGAAGATGATGATAATGCCTAATAAAGACAACTCATACCACGTACAACGTATCTCTCTCTTTAATGCTTGGCCACTCTAACACCCCCCCCCCCCCCTCCAATAAAATTACACCATCTTCCCGTAGGGGAACCCTGAGTAGTATGCGAAGCAGCCATGAGGTAACGCAATTTCCCATTTCGTAGTTCCGGTAAGTGAAAAGTTTGGTAGTTACCATGGAAACAAAGGGTAAATATAACGGTAGCTCAATACCTCAACCTAACGGAAAGGACGAACTGAAAACTATGGGAACTTGAGTCGGACCCCATGGCTGCTTCGCATACTACTCAGGGTTCCCCTACGGGAAGATGGTGTAATTTTTTTTCAGTACCAGCCGTCGTCACGCTTTTCGTCGCTGTCCGATGTCCGAACTACGCAGGGCAAATCTTCGTCCAGCGCATCTTCACCCCGGTTGAACGGTTGGCAGCCGCCTCGAATAGGGGCGGTGACAAATAGTTCCCTGGCCTGCTTGAGTTAATCATGTATGCTACACATGCTTTTCATTCTAGCATTCTTGTATACATTCCTTAATTTTTTTCTCTTTCCCAAAACTTCTCAGTTTACCTTG
Source organism: Dermacentor silvarum (assembly GCF_013339745.2). Classification (NCBI taxonomy): domain Eukaryota; kingdom Metazoa; phylum Arthropoda; class Arachnida; order Ixodida; family Ixodidae; genus Dermacentor; species Dermacentor silvarum. Next base: position 125,318,692 of record NC_051157.2, read on the forward strand.
TAACACTACGTATGTACCTAACGCCACACTTATCGCAGCGCAACACCTGACAGTGAGGCACACTCCATGGGGCGTCTATACGTGGTTGTATTACTTCCCCCGCATAACACAGCGACGTCCAGAGGCACTGACGGCATAAATAAGGAAGTCTGACTCGAGATGTGTAAGCACATCAGCAGTCATAACAAGAGAGATACGACGCTCCTTGACACTATAATTAATGCGCTATCTTACGGTACTGCACGCACTTTCCTGATGCTATCAATCTATCTATCTATCTATCTAGCTATTTTTACTTACAGATACTGCTGTCTCGATACACGAGACATAGTAGGAGTGGATACACCAGACAGTAGAACAAAACAACATGCAATAAATTTGAAACGTAATTACAAAATGTGGTTAGACCGCACCGTCCCAGGGCAACCCCACCTCACCGAGATAGAGACCAACAGGGATGCACCCGTTACGTGCAATGAAATCACAAAACACTTCTACCTTGGACTCCGCATCTTTCCGCCCCAACACCACAAGCTTAACAGACAGCAGGCGCTAACGCTACGCTTATTACAAACAGACACGTACCCAAACCCCGCCAAACTCCACATTATCTATCCTGACGCGCACCCCAGCGACATGTGCCCCTCGTGCGGATACACGGCGACACTCGCACACATGCTCTGGGAGTGTAGAAACCCTCATCCTGACTCTACCTCGGACAAGTGGAGAAGACCCTCAGAATCTCGCTTCTCGCCGACCAGCAGGCCCACGAAGCGGCTGCCAGGTATTCTCTGTCGGTCCCTACGTGGGACACGCCCGCTACGCCCTAAGCGCGTCCTGCAGTACCTAAATAAAGTATTTCCACTCCAGTCCTGTTAGACAATTACTTCAAAAACCCTTCATTAGGTTTTTCGCGCAAGAAACCAGCTAGGTTGCCGATTTTGATGAGCTAGGTAGGTGATGCGCTCAAGTGTGCGTCGATGAGCCAAGGGTTCTATTGATAATGCGCAAGTGTGGGATGAGGCAGAAAAGTAGTGGTCATATCGGCGAAAAATAAACCGTATTGCTTTGTTTTGAATGGCTTCAAGCTTACTAATGTCAAGTGCAGTGTAAGGTGACCATACCTCTGAGGCGTGCTCTAGTAATGGTCTTACGTGGGATTTGTAAGCTGTTAATTTGCGGTCCTTAGTAGAGCACTTGAGGGTTCGCTTTAAATATCCCAGTTTTCGAAGTGCCCTAGCGCAAATTGTGTCAATATGAAGCTGCCATTTTAGGTTTTCAGTGAAGGTAACTCCAAGATAATCTGAAGGTATTCACAGAATTTGGGTAGTGCCCATTGCAACTATACCTGAAACTTAACGGCTGCTTTTTATTAGAAAAGGTCATTTGTACAGTTTCTTGGTAATTAATACTCATTTGTCACACGTTCCTCCAACTACAAAAAGACGAAAATACATTGTTAAGAACCTCTTGATCTCGTCTGTTAGTTACTCTGGTATAGAGCACGCAGTCTTCAGCGTACAATCGAGTTTCACTGGTGTGTCCCTAATGACCTGTGTGGCATCATTAATGTAAATAACGAGCAACAGGGGCCCAAGGACCGAGCCCTGCGGTACTCCGGAAGTGACTGTGGCCGCCAATGACTGTGCGGGATCAAAAGTAACATATTGAGACCTTAAATGTAGCCAATCGGTTATCCAGCCGAGTATTTCGTCATCGTTAATAATTTTACTAAGCCTAAAAAGAAGTTTTCTGTGGCACACCACATCAAGCGCTTTGCTTTAATCTATGAATATGTCATCAACCTGACCTCGATTATTTAGAACCGAAGCGATGTCACGAGTGAATTTAATGAGTTGAGTAGTTGTAGAAAAAACAGAGCGGAAACCATGTTGATTCTGCGACAACATGTTATTAGCAGTGAGATACTGAAGAACATGTTTGTGAATTTTGTGCTCTAGGAGTTTGCAACAGGTACAGGTTAATGAGATAGGCCTGTAGTTGGAGAGGAGTTGCTTATTACCTGATTTAAACACAGGAATTACATTGTCGATTTTCCAAATAGCCGGCACAGTACATGTCTCTAACGATTTACAAAAATTATGGTTAGTTAATGAGCGTTCCAATCTGCATAGCGCTTCAAAAACGTGTTTGGCATACCATCCGGTCCGGCACCCTTAGTAGTGTCGATGTTCAAGAGAAGGTTATAAATGCTGGTATAACTAATTTCAATTCTTGAAAACGGAGCCAATTTCTGGATAATACCAATGTCGGGGGTGGTACCATTGTTATTACCAAAGAGAGATTTGAAATAGCTATTAAACGCCTCCGAGATTGTCGAAGGGTATTTTATTACGAAGCATGACGGGCAGGAAGTAGCAGGGTTGATTGTTTTCTAAAACTTAATGTGCATTGTTTTTCATAAAAGAGGATAATGTGGTATTAAAATAAAACTTGCTAGCTTCACTCATTTTGGCTTTTATTTCAGATTTAAGTAATTTATTTAGGGGCTCCCCGTCATTATTGTAGGCATTCCGTCGTTTCCGCAGGCGCCTCATGCGACGTTTGAGCTGTATGATTGTTCTGGTATACCATGGGTGTATAGCATGACGTTTTATACTCTTCTGAAGAACAAATTGCGCTATACACTCATTAACTATACTATAAAATTGGTTAGTCAACATATCAACACTGTAGTGTTCACTAGAAGACACAAAATCACATTACGCTCGAGACCGTCAATCAATGTATATAGTGGTCAACCGACGGCTCTCTCTAACGATAGCTTTTTTGCTATCATCCCAAGAGTACTGAACATTCTCTACCAACAGATCATCGTAACCGGGCTCTTTACGCATTTTTCCTTATCTCAGCTGAATTCTGCCACAGCTCCTTGGGCACCTGCCTCACGCGAACAGAGAAGCCTTCATTTATAAATATTTTCGTGCCCTTCAACTTTCTTGCATTACTTAATATAGCGGCCTTAGTTCTAAAATCCAGCAACCTATTAATTACAAGTCTTGGATTATTGCTCTTACGCACTCCCACCCTATGACAGCGTTCGATATCCCTGCAGTTAATTTCTAGTTTCGATGTAATCAGTTCAGTTACCATTTACAGCAACTCCTCTGAAGTTTAGTAGGACGTTCTGGCGGGCTAGTTGGTTTATAGGTTGTAGACGTTTATATAACTGCGCAAAAAAACGAGGACACACGAAAGAAACGCACACAAACGTTTCGCCGCATATAAAAGGTTAGCTGCGAGCTCTGCAGAGTTCTTGTAGCAAGGTGCAAGATGGGCTCTCAGTGAGGAAAGCCCCCCCCCCCCCCCAAAAAAAAAAAAAAAAGAAACCTGCGCTCGTCGTTTCGCGTGTGGTTCTTTCGTGTGTCCTCGTTTTTTTGCGCAGTTATTTAAATCTCTGAAGTTTCGCGGGAGCTTTCAGCACGACCGAATATAAGCACGTTATTTCTGCAGGACCTGTTTTCTAAATCGTCCTTTTTGCGATACAAATTATTAACGATCTCTGGAAGGTCAGTTACAGCCTTTTCAAGGTCAGATACGCGCGGTGCAACATCAGCATTTGGTGCAATAGAATACTCTATACCAGTTAATCGCTCTTCGAAGGATGCAACCCTAGAGGAAAGACCCGCGAGCTCTTGGCTAATTTTTGTTTCTCCTGAGAGTAATTCGACCAACATTTTTTCAATGTCGATCCCAGGCATAGTTTCCACGTCACCGCACAATAGCAACAGCATCCTTAAGCAATTCGTGAGCGAAAGAAACACATTCATGAGGACTGCAGCAATTAGGTCCGGCAGCAGCAATAGAAAACCATTGTCACTTCTATAGCTTTTGAAGTTGTACTTCAAACTTACCTACAAAGCAGAGCAAAAGATGTTGAAGCGAGTACATTTCATGCTGATGCCGGGCCCACTGAAGCGTAGCACACGATGCGATGCTTTTATAGGCTCCGGTGTGCTGACAGATGTCTCGGTACTGTGCCACGCGCCGTTCGACCACGCATTGACAGACCAGCAGATACGGTGGAAATCAGGTTTCTTCGCAGTATCCCTGCAAGCAACTTCGCTGCACGAGGCATTTACAAAGCATCTGTTGACCGGCCAAGAAGGTAGGCTGTCAATATGTCTTCAAAAAGACGGGCCGCCCTAAAAGTAGTAGCTTCCGGTGCATGCAGCAATCTGCAAAGCAGAGCATCTGATTTTGAAGCGAGTGCATTCCATGCTGCCGCCGGACCCTTCATCTATCTATCTATCTATCTATCTATCTATCTATCTATCTATCTATCTATCTATCTATCTATCTATCTATCTATCTATCTATCTATCTATCTATCTATCTATTTATCTATCTATCTATCTATCTATCTATCTATCTAACCATCTGTATGTCTATATTGTCGTGGTGCAACGTGAAGAGAGGACAGGGAGACATTCTTCAAGAACAGCAGGACAACCTGTTCAAGCAAAACAGATGATGATGATGTCCTCAGAACATGGCTCGTACTCACTTCGGGGGATTGGCTAAGAATTGATCACCTGAACTTTTAGATATGCATTCTGAAACTACAGGTAATGTGCAATTTAGTAATCAGAACAACAGACAGATTAATTTCCCTGAACTGCATAATTTATAATAATAATGCCATGAATTAAAACTGAAATATCTCTCAGAGAATTGTATAAGTGGGGATTTAACTTTGGACTTTGATTCAGTTTGCATGGGAGAAAGCTTGGCGTTGAACCATCTTTGTTTAAGAAAGGGGCTTTGATTTTTTCATCAAGCGGCCATGCGATAAGCCTCTGTTGATATCGAGAACTAGTCTCAAGAATACCACCAGGGTAACACCCGAACTTTGATGCGAGGTGAGATGAAGGGTGCAAACGTCTACAAATCACTCTTCGTCAAGTAGGCAGGCCGGCTAGAAGTGGCTACACGTTTGGCCTGAAACATGCACGCTGGATGGCACCATGTCGAACGATGACATAGTTGGTGTGAAACAGAAGTCTGCTGGAAACCTCTAGAAAAGCCGCTTCAGTGGTAAAACCTGCTTATTTTCAAGAAGCGTTGTTTGGCTAAGGCCATTGTCATGACGGTCCGTCGCCCGAACAACAAAACAGTGAAAATGTAAGTCAATGCTTCACGCGACTCACCAACACCGCTGCGAATACCTCTTGCTATGATATAGCGGCGTTTAAGCAGCCACGAGCCATTCAGAATTTCACAAGTGCAGTCTCTGGGCTAGTTGGTTTGATACACTTACTATGATCTTGAAGAAAGGGAACCGAGGGGCCCGATTTTTATTAATCATATCATAAGAAGCCAACAAACAATGACACCAAGACAACATAGGGGAAATCACTTGTACTTACTAATTCAGTTTAAGAAAATGATAAATTAACAGAAATTAAAGTGGATGAAAAAAAAATCACAGCATATCCACGAGGTGAATGATGATGACAGGGCGAAGCTCCGGAGGGATCATCGGTAAACCGTGAATACTTCGAGTAATTCGCCCAGTATATGATCAAGTAAACACGTGAGAAACAGTGTGTGTGTATATACAATACGTTTTATTTTCTTAGACGCTTCTTCTTAGATGCTTGGTTTGCGGAGTCCCTTCAATACCACGGCTTTATGGTCCGTGAAATGAAGGGATAACGGTTGGATAACGCCGCTGCTTCGCGTTCGCGAACGCCTGAGTCTTCGCGCCTAAGCCGTGCCGCTTCTGCCTCTCGTTCTCGCACTGCGGGGTCTTCGCGCTACCGCCGCGCTGCCTGTCGTGAAGCCGCGGCCTCGCGGGCTCTCACCGCGGGATTCTGCCTGCGAGCGAGCGCCGCCGCCGCCTTCCGTGCTCTCCGCTCCGCGGCCCAGTCTTTCATCCGGCGACTCCGAGCGAAAGAGAAAGCGCGCCAAGAGCGAGCACCTGTTATTATAACACCCCCTAGCGGTAACCCGTCGCACGGCATTGTAGCGCGCCGCCGCCGCCTTCCGCGCCAGCGGACAGTTCTTTTTTCATCCACTTTAACTTCTGTTAATTTATCATTTTATTTAATTGAATTAGTAAGTACAAGTGATTTCCCCTATGTTGCCATGCTGTCATTGTTTGTTGGCTTCTTATGATATGATTAATAAAAATCGGGCCGCTCGGTTCCCTTTCTTCTCGTTCATTACATAACGAGGGCTCGAATCCAGAAACATTGATATGCCTTCAGGTAGCATATGTGGGTTTATAGGCCAGTTGCCATCGCCGAAAAAGATCACGTGCTCGTGACGCCTGCGGCAGAAAGGATGTTCTACATCCGCCCCTAGGTTTGTGAGTGGTGGCGCTGGCTAACACTCCCAGGGTCAGTTCTAGTTGTAAAACATAAATACCCCAGAAAGTGGATGGGAAAACGGCGCCGCGGTAGCTCAATGGTGAGAGCATCGCACGCGTAATGCGAAGACGTGGGTTCGTTCCCCACCTGAGGAGAGTTGTTTTTTCATCTACTTTAATTTCTGTTAATTTATCATTTTCTTTAATTGAATTAATAAGTACAAGGGATTTCCCCTATGTTGTCTTCGTGTCACTGTTTGTTGACTTCTTATGATATGATTACTGTGACCTTATCACTTATGCGATGTGGTCAAGCAAGAACCCCTAGGACGCTGCGCTCACATTGAAGTGGATAATTATTTTTGAGAAGTGGCATATTTACACTCGAGGTAACAACACTAAATGTCAATTAACGTAAAGAGACACGGCAAAGCACCACATGTGCCTTTCTTCAAGTACTCATATGCCATTTCGCTTCGTCTCACTGCTACAGATGGGGCACTTACCCACATAGCACCGGCGTTTGCGGCTGTGATGGTTGAATGATGTCAACGACGACAACATGCGGACAATTTCACTCGCCTTCTGCCACATGAATGCGTGATTTTACTAAGTCAGCGATGGCCTTGCGGTAATCTAAATATGCACCGTGTCATGATTGGGCCATGTATGGCGAGCGCGTGGTGAACTGCTTCGTGGCAAGACACGCACCTTCATTACTGGAGACGGAAGACAGCAAGTCGAAGTATCGCACACCGGTGATCTCCAGAGAATGTGGCCATCCGTGGAGCTACCCTTGTCCAAGGCGTGCGTCAGCAAGAGAACTGCAGCTCGGAGCGTGGCTTGACCTGTTGTGCAACACCTAACTGCCCAGAGGTGATCCTGTATTCGCTAAGTTTGGCAAATACAAACCGAAAACATATAATGAAAACACTTCAAAACTGAGCTCCCGTTTTCGTGTTGTCATAGTCTTCGCTTCAAAAACCAAATACAGCACAGCAGAGCTGCATATTCGTGCCAACGGCGCCGGCAAAATCAGCCTGCCGATCATCGTTCGAATGATCGCCGGCCAATTGGCCGCTGCGCCAACTAACATTACAATAGATGTAGCACCTTCGCTTCTATATGTTTTTATTCGCGCTTACGATTACTTGAAACATGGTTTATAAAGTGAAATGCACAAACTTCAGTCCTCCAAGGCCATGCATATGAAGTGTAAGCCGATCTTGATCCTGTTCAAAGGACTTAAGGCCCAGGGAGGTGTCTAGCTCGCGCAGCCAATTCCGGCATAAGTAGTAATCAGCTAGGACGAAAGAAAGCAGTTTTATATTTTAATTATGGCCTTCATGAATTGAAATCAACAAGTTGTGACTTCATACAGCGAACTCTCAATAAGATAGAAGATACGACACACCGCTGTCGCAAAATTGGTACGTCACAGTTCCAAATGGATGTCAGTGGCATTCGCTGGCGCGTCCTCTGCATGAAATGCAACTATATAGAAGGACGTGTCAGTATGTGCTGTTCTGGAGACCCATTTCCTAATTCTAGAGATGCAATGATTGCCTCTCGATCAAACCGGAAAGCAACAGACGGCACTCTCAGTACAGCAGTACAGCAGCAGCCGACGCAGGAGTACTCTCCCCCCCCCTCACCCTCTCCGTTGCCTCGCCCACGTGCTTCGCGCGCGAACGACGACCGCGCGCTTCCGGTCTGCCTTCTGCCCTCGCGTGCGCTATACTGAGCCCCGTTTGCCGGCTCACCCTCGCAAGCTTTCACTCGGCCACACAGCATGCCTCGCACGGCGACGATTTTATCGCCGTTGGACTTTATGCGGAACCTCACGGTGAAGACGACGACGACTGCAGAAATTCTCTTGGAGTGTCCGTATAATTTTATATCGCAATAAAAATTGTTATTGAAACAACAGCGCTAAAGTATATCCTACTCCACGTACTCCGCAAGGGTAACTATACATTCTGAAAAAATATAGTGCATAGCTAGTGAATGCTAGCGTTTTCTTGATTACCATGTATTTTACTACCTTCATACTGGTTCTGTACCAGCCAAGGGCTAGAGAAGAATGTAAGTTCTGTATTCACTAGCCAGAAAGGCTGCTTAGTAGTTTTCACGAAGTGACCACTAAGTAACCACTAAGCCATTTCTACCTCATCTCGCCACGGTGTATTAAGCTGTGATTGTGATAGTGTACATAAGCGGTAGCATCCCTCACTATGTTGGAATAACAGTTACATGCGACGTCGTAGCACAAATATATGAAGAGAGCGGGTTATATAAATTTCGGCACAAAGCTTTGATTATTCATACAAATACATGGGTGCTCAACGGTGAATCGTGTGCTCCCTGAAGCTAGGGTATATATACTTTTCAAGTTTCTCTTAGAAGACGCATCGCTTAACACTTTGGTCACTGTTCTGTATGTGTGTTCTTGTCTATCGTTGCTTGATTACGTCATGTGGTACATTGCTACGCAGATTCTTGCCATAATGCCCCTGATAAACATTACGTGCAGCAATGAGTGATGCCTAATAGATGTCTCTCTTTTTCCATATGGACGTTTTATCGTATGTTTTTGCCACGCCATCGACCTAATGTGGCAATTCAAGTGACTTTTATCAATCGAATAGACCCCAGTGCGTTGTTGGTAATTATGTTTCAGTTGCGTTGGCAACTGCACGAGGGGTTAGTGAATTATTACTACAAACGACAAACGATTAATAACACAGTTACTACGTAGCTATTACTAAGTTATCGTTCTTCACTAGCTTCATAACGTGCTGAAAAGTACGAACTATCCCTTTACTACCTTCACTGACTAAGAATGTAAGTGAAGGTAAGCACAGCGTGAGACGCCAGACAATTAGGTGGAGGGGTGAAATTGGCAGCAGGCATACCTTGAATCAGCCTTGGAATCAGCAAGCGCACGACAGGGGTAATTGGAGATCGCAGGGAGGCCTTCGTCCTGCAGTGGACATAAATATAGGCTGATGATGCTGATACAAGAACGCTAGAAAATATATATTGTGTACTTGATTAAATCAAGCTGGCTAGGTGACTATAAATCATCATCATCATCATTCGCATCGTATCGTGCCATTTGTCTTGCGATGCGAGATGCACCCCGCGTTGCGTTACACGTGCACCCTTTGTATTGCAGTAGCAAATTATTACACCAGGTGGCACGCCATGTAGCAGTTGCATAGGTAGCGTTACAAGATAGGTAGAAAAGTTTCGAGGAAGAAAAAGAACGTTATGGAGATGAACAAATATTGATGTAATGAAAAACATTTATGGTGTAAATGATTACTTCAAGCAGGATAGGTGACTATTCGTCACCGCCCTTTTTCATGGGAATGCCATTATATTATCAAGATCATCATTAGCATTGTATCGTTCCATTTGACACGCGCTGTGACATGCGTGCCGCATAGGTTGGATACGTGCAAAATTTGTTCTGCAGTTCGGTAATATTCCAGCACGTGTCCCAACATGCAGCAGTTGCATATAGCAGTTGCATGCTGCATGTATGTGGACCTGGTTAACTCAAGCAGGCTAGGTGGCTATTTTAAAGTGAAGCTTTGTACCTCTACCAGCCAAGGGTTCTGTCGTGTCCGTCGTTGTAAGCAAAAAACGATCCCGACGAACCGCTAACAATTGCAGGTATAGCAGTATAGCTTACTTGAATTCAGGCATTCAGCGTACAACTAAGCACTCGTTTTCGCAAGAAAAACCACAAAAACTAGCTTCAAAGTGATGAGCCAGCATGATGGATGATAAGGGCTGCGGGCAAACAACGGAAACAGGCTCGCCGCGGTCCGTAAGATTAGATTGCAGCTGTTGCAAAGCTTATGCAGCTGCTTGAAAGAGGGTTGACGTCATTCGAAACCCTTCCAGCCTAGTAACTGCTTCAGTTCATCTGCTAGACTACCCCACGATGGGTAGACCACAGAAAGTAAAGGCGGCAGAACGTGCATTCGCGGAACGACCTTGGCAAAGAATGTAACTACAGTGAAAACTGAAAATTTGAGTGTATATCACACCGATCATAAAGCAGTAGTGAACATTGTTGTGAAGTAAATAATAATAAAGGCCGTGGTTAAAGTTACGTTGTAGTGTGTGAAATATCAAGTGCGCCGCAGTCACCGTGAGGTTGGCGTAAAAAGCTTCGCTTTTCAACCACCTTCACAGGGTGGAATGGCGGGCAATTTTTTTCGCCACCCCGTTTCGAACGGGATGCCAACAAACCATCATCATCATCAACATCACCGGCAACATACCGTGCCACGGATCGAGGGATGTGACATGTGCGCCACGTAGTCTGAATACCTCCTGAGACAACCCATCGCTCTCTTGGCAGAGCAAGCCCAAGGCCACGCCAACGAGCTAGCTAAAAACGAGTGGGCGACGTTCTGTGGAACCCTATCAGGAACTTTGGGAACGACCAGTACGTGGCGAATATTACGGAGCATGCTGGACCCGATGAGCACACGTACTGAGAATAACAAGAAGCTCCAAATTATAGCAGACAACTTCGAGGGTACAGACCAAGATCTAGTCGATGCTCTTCAGAACAAGTACATAGGACCCTCACCCGCGATGGGATCGTCTTACGCGACGAGACAATACGCGGGGGAGGCCAACCCTAAATTAGACGAAGAAATAACGTACGCGGAAGTGTATGAGGCGGCACAATCCGCAGTTAAAAACTCGGCACCGGGCCCAGACTCGATCACAAATTCAATGATTCGAAACATGGATTCGGTAGCCCTAGCGAAAATAACAAAGGTTTTTAATAGCGAGTGCTGGGCCAAGGGAGACTTACCCCAAGAGTGGAAATTGGCTAAAATAATCATGATCCCCAAACCAAAAAAGAATCCCTCGATCGATACGCTCCGGCCGGTATCGCTCCCGTCCTGCCTGGGTAAGCTCTATGAAAGAGTGATCCATAGCAGATTGCAGCGACACGTGGAAGAGCGGAGCTGGTTCCCGGACTCTATGATAGGATTTCGCACGGGTTTATCTTGCCAGGACGCGTTCCTCTTACTTAGAGACGAAATTCTAACTAATATACCGTACGGCGACGAGAGATTATTCCTAGCACTAGACCTCAAAGGAGCCTTCGACAACGTCTCTCATGACGCAATATTGGAGGAACTCGAACTCGCGGGTTGTGGTGAGCGCACATATAATTACTTAAGAGCGTTTCTTTCCAACCACGAGGCGAGCATCAGTACTGGCCCAATCATATCGGATTTATTTAAAATGCCTAACAAAGGGATACCTCAAGGAGCGATAATATCTCCTCTGCACTTCAACATGGCGATGTGTCGTCTCGCGCGTGATCTGGATCGGATACCCGACCTAGGTTACACGCTCTACGCGGACGACATCACGCTGTGGACGAGCAGAGTTTCACTAGGGGATAAGGAATATACGCTCCAAAGCGCAGTATTAGCAGTAGAGAAATTTTCCAGATGGAGCAGCCTGAAGTGCGCGCCCGAAAAGTCTGAGGTCATCCGGATACACGCAAAAGGCTACAAATCCAAAGGATCCATTAACATCGTAGTAGAGGGCTAATCAGTCCGAGAGGTACCCACGATGCGAGTCCTGGGTTTGTGGCTGCAGAGCGACGGGAGAGCAGTACAGACGCTGAAAACCCTAAAATCCACAACCCACAACATAGCTCAAATGATACGTCGCGAGACGTATCGAAAAGTAGGAATGCAAGAAGACGATACCCTAAGGCTCGTACAGGTCTTAGTGGTTAGTCGAATCACGTATGGCTTACCGTACCAAATCCTGAACAGGGAGGAGGAAAGGCAGGCCAACACAATAATCCGAACCGCTTTCAAAGCTGCTCTGGGCCTGCCTAAATGTACTTCCACGGAGCGCATGTTAGCTTTGGGAGTGCACAGTACTTTCGACGAACTGAGGCAGGCCACTCTGATGCGACAGAGGGAATGCCTCAGCTTCACAAAAACTGGTAGAGCAATATTGGCTAGACTCAATATCCCCGCATACTCCAGGTATCTCACCTAACAGGCTGTACCTCTCCATCCTTCGGTGAGATCCAAAATTACAGTAGCCCCAATTCCGAATAATATGCATCCCGAGTACAACAAAGAAAGGCGCAAAGCACGCGCACAACACCTTCAATCAACGTACTCTAATAACCATAGGTACAACGCGTACTACATGGATGCAGCTGTGTATGCAGAGGCGACCGGCCAGCGCTATCAAAGGAGGTACGCACTAGCAGTCGTGAACGCGATCGGCCAGCAGCAAATAACCGCATCGGCCACGGCGGGATCCCACACCTCGGCCGAAATATTAGCAGTGGCGATCGCACTCGCTCATGCGGAGCTCTCCGTTCGCAAAGGGACTCGGTCGTTGTTACGGACTCGCAGGAGACGTGTCGCATGTTTCTTAAGGGGCACGTGACTGCGGCTAGCCTCGCGATAACCCCCAAATCCTTCAACCACCGTCATCGCCTACTCTGGTGCCCGGGCCGCGCGGGGGTAGAGGGGAACGAAAAGGCTAACGCGTTAGCTCGAGGGTTTACTAACCGAGCGACGGCGTCCTCTTCTAACCCCAACCACTCGCACTATCCCTCACAAAATCCTACTAATTTAAATGCCAAAGACATGCTTGCTCATCAGCGCGGAGTCCGCAGAAAATACCCGCCGCCTCACCCACAACTTAGCGGGGATGAGGCCGCCGATTGGCAGACTGGGGTATTTCCCCATTTAAAATTGCTAAATGCCATGTATCCCACTCGTTATAGTGCCAACTGTCCTTGGTGCGGTGGCATACCTACCCTAAATCACGTAAATTGGGAGTGCGCTAGGCACCCTCATAGACCAAATACCAGTGACACAATGGAGCAGTGGGAGGCACAGCTCGCCCGCTCCGACCTGGCAAGACAAAAGTCTTTAATTAGCCAGGTCAGGCAGGCGGCAGAGGCCAGTGGGGCCCTGTACTGAGAGGCTCTGACCACCCTTCCTTAATATATTTTCCATTACAATAAATTTCTATTAAAGTTTCTATTTCTTCGGTACAAGTTATGGCGCCTACTCGCAAGGTACGAACCGTTGCTGAAGACGAAAATAGCAGAGCTGCTCGCGCGGCTACAACCAGGCAACCTCGTGCTTAGCAGACGGCTGTGCAGAGAGCAGCACAAGCCGCAGCTCACCGTCGACGCCGGGCGGACAGTTAAGATCGTTCTTGTGAAAACGCCGCGAAGACCCTGAAGTGTGTGGTTCCGAAAGTGGAGCTCCTCTTGAGCCGCTGCTCCAGCTTACGCTTTGACTGTGGTGCGTGTGTCGCGCAGGCATGTAGGCTGTTTCACATGATGCGATTTTCGTCGCAATAGGATTAAGGACCCCGTATCTCACACAACGTTTATAGATACTTTATCGTCTATAAATGCAGGCTCAGCAAGCCTCCAACAGTGCAACTAATTGAGTGAAGCCGTGGATTGCGCAAGCGATAAGTACCATCAGCACCGACACGCAAATGAGGCAGATAAAACGTGTAGGTCACATTCGGTTCTGTGATTTCTATGCGTTTGTTGACACTCTACGTTGCTAATCACGCGAGACTTTTTTTACATTGGCTTCTGGCACTGATAGTAGGTACTTCTGCGTGTTTTTCCGTTATTCACACGCGCTGCTAGCTGGTAAATACTACGAGGTGTCCCTCACGGCAAGACATGGCCTTCGGATGTCGTCACAATTTTGTAGATGTACAAGCTACTCGCGATATACCAAAACGCCGCAGTTGTAGCGCTGTATGTATTTACGGACGGAACAATTTAAATATGGATCTACGGACAAGTGCTGCGGTCATATGTTGGTGTCGGTTGGTTTAGGCTTTCACTCGCATGTTCCCCAAAATTATGTCATTTCATGGTTCTATTACTTCCTCTGCGAGACACGACTGCTTATCAAGCTCACAAAGCGAACGTGCAAACTATATATCGTAATGAATGTTCTACAAAAGCATATTTAACGCTTTGACTGGGAATTAACAGCATCGTCAATTTGTTTTCCGAGCTATATTTAAACAGTTTTATCTCATTTTTCTGCTGTATCATTTTTATCCTGCACAAAAACCAATAAACCTTCAATGTGTTTCAGACTTTCTATCTTTACTGCACCTGTATTAACCCTCACATTAAATGGTAATTGCATATTGCGCTTAGTTCAGGGCATCGAATTTCTTTTGTTTATGCTGGTCAAAACACATCGCAGTAGTTTAAGAAACTGCTTGGCGATAAACTTCCTTGCTATCCTTGCTTCCCTCTCTCTACTTCCTGTAAAACACATGCAACGATGAAAAGCAGGCAAACACCTTGTTTTTATAAGTAGTAGATAACACATTAAACAAAAGCAAATCAAAATTGCACAGTGAAGTCATCCGGTTGCATTCCTTCCTGTCAATGATGACATCTTTTCAAGTGTGGGTGGGTCTTCCATGTCCACAGCTCATACAGTGCGCAAACGCATCACGAGGCATAAGCCGTGGCCAACAAGATGGAGGCAATGTTGTTAATGAGTTTGCTATTACATGTATTACTGCATAAACTCGTGTAACCACATACCATCATTAATCAGCCGAGCTGCCGAGCTTTCTCTGAGTCATATTCACCTAGAGCACTGCACGGGCGGATTTTTTCAGCCCGGGCCCGGCCCGGGCCCGTTTTTACGTTGGGCGGCCCGCCCGAGCCCGATCAAAACATTTATGGTGAGACGAATCTACGTTATCCACCCGGTCCGGCCCGCCACCCCTTTACCATGGGCCTGAGCCCGGCCCTATCCCGACTCGAAACCGCCCCGAACTCGGCCCTAGACCAAAAAATAATGTTTTTCAGAGTTGAGACGCCCGAGAATAACTCGCTGCCCGTTACATGCACACCACCAGAAAGCCCGAGCCCGGCCCGGGCCCGCGTCAAAAAACCTGAGCCCGGCCCGGGCCCGGGTCAAAAAGCACACGCCCTGCAGGAGCCCGGCCCGAGTCCGTGAAAAAACAGTTCTACCCAACCCGGCCCGGCCCGTGGGCCGGGCCGGGCCCGGACTTTCAGGTAAGCCCGAGCCCGTGCAGTGCTCTATATTCACCAAAATTATACTTAGCCGACCTTGCTCTGACCTATATTCACCATAGTTAGATTCAGCGGTGCTACCTTGTACCTTGTCTACCACATGACAATATTCATCAAAAGTTTAGTCAGCCTAGCTAGCTCTTACTCATATTAACCAAAATTCTACTCATCCAGGGTCACCCGAACTCAGCCTCACGGTTAGGTCCAAGTCTTAGTGAGCAGACGTTTGAGTGAGTTCACCGAGCCATGTATACATTACATTATGTGACCTGTGCGATGCACAAGCGAACTTCACGTGTGAGAACGTGTTGCCTCGGATGAAATAAGGACAACTGTGCACATTGCAGTGAGTTTTATAGAATTCATTTGACAATTGGGTGAAAGGTTCGCCTCATGTCGATTCCAGCAAGTGCATTGGATCTGCATCATATTTTTTGCCAATGCTGCTGGCTATCTTGGCCATTACTGGGTAATGGGCCAGATTTTGTACATTTTAACAGAAAGTTGAATAAATGAATAATGTGCAATATGTTAAAAGAAACATGTTTGCATCACTGCAAGTACAACAATCGAAACATGATACAAGCTTATGCACATATAAAGATTCACACAAACGATAAACACATGAACAGACGGAATCTGTTGGCCGCCACCTGCATCACACAAAAAAGCAAAAAAAAAAAGCACAGGCCAATGCAGCAACGGGGCCATGCATAATCAATCCCCTTGCCAGATACATGGGCTATAAGAGAAGCACACGTGGAACCCAGCAGTTACCTTGAGCTGGCAGCAATGGATTCCGCAGCTGGCCACTCAACCACTGAGGTGGGTTCAGTCTGTGCTTGTACTTAGGCACACGCTCTATTGTCTATATCTTAACAATTTAATTAGGTCTCCTAAAAATTTGACAGTACTTGGATTCTGAGACTTGCAAAGGTAAATAGTTTTATTTCGTTCTTGTACATGAACAAGCTCACACAAAAGCTTAGAGATATTGTCAGTGCCCTTCACTCTCCCTTAGAACATATGCGGTATGTTATTGACATTCAAGCAGCTTTTCAACAGCAAGAAAGGAAATCAGCTTCCCCTGTTTTCAGCATGGCGTTAACGCAGGCAATTCAGGGGGGTTTAAAGTTTTGCTAACACAATCCTTTCGGGAATGCCAGATCAGATTGTACCTTGACGCTTTCCTTGCAATTTCTTACCTTGGTCAAATAATATACTTTGAAGTGGCTCCTATTAGCACGCTCTAACATTGGTTTAATGCAGGTTAACTACGTGACTAGGTTAGCAGATTGGGAGGCTGACTTTCATTTCCAGGAAAGTAACCATAGCACCTGCTCCAGTTGCATATGTTTTGGCCGCACTTGTAAGATAATGTGCTGAAGCAGGTAAAAGCACGCGCACGCCATTGGCGGGTAGTTTCGATAGCTTCTTAATTTAGGCTTGCCACTACGAATACAAAATTTTAGCTTTCTGTTTTTTTATTCGACAAACAAGCGTACTTCTAACAAGGTATCTAATGTTTTCCGTGGCTCTACGTCGCTGCGCTACGTACTGCAATATTGACTTAGGCTCCTTGATACAGATTCACAGTATACTAACTGCGCGAGACACAGGACGAGGAAGTAGACGCCGCCAATGTCTGTCAGAATGCTATGATGCTACGTACACAAGTGACTGCACCTCCTAAATATTGTGGTGTCGCCTTTTACGCCTTTCGAAATATTCAGAGAGGACTTGTATACATAATTACAGCACACGCGCCGCAATGGACGAACCAGGCTGGCGCTAAGATTTAAAGTTCACAACACAAATTCCATTGCACGTTCAGTAATTCCACACAGACCATTTGCGGGTTAGCTTTCGGGTTGGTGCAAGAATATCGCTAGGAGCAGAAACCGAGTTATATACACACATCCTTTCTTCAGAAGCTGACATTAAGCGCGGATAGGCCGAGGCACATGCGTGTTATTTCCTCCTGTGAAAGACTGCTCAAAAATTGTGTAACGCACAGGTTTTTTTCATAACAAATGAAACATTTGGTAGCAAGCAACCTTGGACGTGGCACCAGCCGCATTGCTGAAATCGCAAGCGTTAGAATTAAGCCCTCTAAAAATCGCATTCCGACGAGAGCGGCTGCACCGATCTTCATCGCTGCAGTCGCAGCATGTGAAACAGCCTGGTGACGTTTAAGTGCAAAGCACTTTAGGGGCCCGGGCTGTTGTCGGCGTCTGTCGCGTGTGATTGGTCGTGATCACGCTAAAAGACCTAGTGCCTACAACAGGGCCAAAGAAAAGTGCAGAATTGATCGAAACTTGTTCATAATAAACTAACATCATTCACAATAATTTACAAGACAGGAATAATCAAGCATTAGGTGCAATAATTAACAGAAATACTTTATAATTGTTTATATCACTAGCAAAGCTTTGACTCCTTGTGCGTGGCCGTTTCCCACCAGCTGTGCCTTAGCACATGTGTCAAAAGGGATTATGGATTGCTAAACACAAGATAAACACAGGATAAAACAAGGCAAACACAAGGAAAACCCGAGAGAAACATCGGCGCATCACTGCTTCGCACTTACCCAGGTTTGACGTTAATGGAGCTGCATTAGCCCTGGACTTGAACTACACAATCGACGGGTGCACAATTTTATTCTTCTTTGTCGCTTAAATAAAAAAGGAATAAAAAGGAGATTTTATTCCTTGTGTTTTTCTAAAGAAACTTCTGTATCAAACAACAACATTTCAGTTGGCCGTAAGCGCTCATTCTCGTCTTTCTCGTGCCCCTCTTTCCTGCTTTGCCTTGCACCACTTAACATTATGCAAAACCAACTAGCCAACACCACTACCTATCTTGTCGAAGCGTTGGCATCACGGACGTTCTCTGTTCGAATGCTGCTCATAATTTGACGCTTCCATCTGCCTGTAATTTGTGTTTTGATTTACAGGTAAATTCGGCATGTTTACCAATCTGTTCTGTGGTTTGCGTTGTAGGGAATCTCGATCGATTCGATAGTTTCAGAAAATTCACAATATTGTCGTTTGCTCTGCACTGAGGACTCTAAGTTTCCTGACATAGAGCGCCTCAAAATTAGAAACATTTTCATATTTTTAGGAACGAGCGATTCATCTGAAGTTAACTGTTGTGGCTTGGAAGAAGGGAAGGTGGAATGCAGTGAGAGACAACGACATTTTAAATAACATAGAGCACAGGAGAAATGTCAAACAAGGTGGCTACTTCTGGCACACGCAAATGGAAACCATGCTTCCGTCAAACCTAGAAAACCAGCAAGCTTCTGAACTTTCAGGCAAAAAATTTCTACATCAAGCTTTGCCTTTGCTCTCGTTTTCCTGGAATGACCGGCGATCGATATTTTTTCCCGTTGAATGTTTAAGACAACGTTTCCGCAAGCGGAGTGCTCTGATATCCCAATTAAGTTGGGTGAATGCACTGAACTAGGACGCAAAGCGAAATACTTGGAAAACACAGAGCACGATTTCTAGAGAAACCTCTGCGCTGTTATTGAGAATCTATAACGATGAAAGTTTTTTGAAATATCAATAATATTTCAATCACTTGGCTAATCACTAAATAAAATGATAGGCTGCTACACTTGACGTTATTTCAAGCTCTCTGAACTCCACCAGAAGCTCTATAAAAGCCAGAAAAACTGAGAAAGCAACCAAGAATTACAGAAGAAAGAGATCGGTACCGAAATGAGGTTCCTTCTTCTGCTTAGTTTTCTGCCTTCTTATTGTTGGTGAGTGCCACCTGCGCAAATATTTTGCAGCGAAAAACTTATCCAGTTAACGCCAGTTTAATTTGTAGGAGTAACACAAATGCTTGCCTTCAAAGCGGATACCACCTCAGAAGAAAGTGGAGGTGTGCTACATATATAGCAGATGAGTGCGTCCTCTAAATTGAAACTATAGGAATGACCACTTATTCAATCATTTTCACTTTGCATTATTATCATAAGGACCCCGTTCTGGGTATTAAATAAGCGGCGGTTAACATTCACGTAAGAAAACACAATTGAACACTCTGAAATGCATACAGAAACTGCCTCCATAATTTCGGAATGACATGTGATAGCGACATCATTGCCGGAAAGCTCATTCACGTTTCTAGCTGTCCGTTAAATATGTAAAGCTTGAGATGAGACGGTTCGTTTGCGAGGACGAGCAACTTACACGTGATGACTGATACACTGTGACATGCGTAAAGGTGACCTATGGCAACGGGGATAACTGATTAAACTGTAAATAAATTTGTGATAAAGAGAGAGCGTGGGGATACGCCGACAAAAAACAGGAGCTGTCACGCCTCGTTTTGTTTTCAACGATAGAATGCTGATGACATACCAATAAGAAAAATGGATTAACCTGCTCGCACGATTCCATTTCGATGTGGGTGTGTTAATTGGAAATGTTTGGCGAAAGATCAAGGTTACGGCGGCGTAGTCGAGAATCGGCCTGACAAATGACTTGTACGCTAGCAATTTGACGTCATGCGGAGCATGAGGAAGGTGGGGGTTACGACGGTGGGCTAAGGAAACAAGTTCGAATTTTTTAGGGTTCAAAGTCATTTGTCAAAACTTGCACCAGTTATGCGCGCTTCTAAGACCCTTCTGGAGAGACGCTTTGTCAGAGATGTTCACCACAACCCGGTAAATCACAGTCATGAGGGAACTGGCGAATAAGACAGAAAATATATAGCGGATGATAGGTAGTTCATGTTAGGAAAAGATGCGGACAGCACGGTTACCTTTAGGTTAACCTACAATTGCAAGCCACTTATAACATAAAGGGGAAGAAAGGAAACCGAGGGCTTGATTTCATATTGTTAGGAGGCATTGCGTATCAAACTGCCACTTAAGGGCCGCTGTGTTACGCGAAGAAGAAGAAGACGGGGCATGCCATGTGTGGGGCCACGCGCTCCTGTTATTGCATACGTCAGCCGCCTGCTCTCCACATCTAAATGGAACTATTCGATCACAGAGCGCGAGTGCATTGCGTTGGTTTGGGCTGTCGCAAAATTTCGCCCGTATTTGTACGGCCGCGCATTCTTGGTTCTTACCGACCACCACGCTCTTTGTTGGCTGTCGTCGCTCAAGGACGCAACTGGTCGCTGGGATCTGAGACTACAGAAATATACCTTTGAGGTAATTTATAAATCGGGCAGGCTACATCACGATGCCGATTGTCTTTCGCCCCATCCGGTAGACTCTGCTAGCCCCGCTTTCTGTTGCACAATAGGTGCTGCATAAAAGTGATTTTCTGTGCGTGAAAGAAGCCCGCGAATACACGCAATATTGCCGCGCGACTAGCGGAGCGAGGCACTGCGTGTATTCGCGGCCTTCTTTTATTCCCGGAAAAGCATATTTAGGCCAGAAATGCTTTTATCTCCCGTTGTCAGCGACCTTCAGGTGACCTTGAGCCACAAGCCAGGGCCACTATCCAGCCACTCAAACGAGAATACCCGGGCATTGTTTCGTTTTTAGAAAAAGTTTATTTCAACAAAATGGGGTTGATCCCTCTTATATAGGAATCGGTATAGAACACGAAAGTGAAACGTGTCTTCACAGAAGTAGTGTAATGTTTATTGCACATTGATATATAATGTCTATTGGTGTTTTGTGGCTAAAGCGCCCTTAGGCGTTGATGCACCCACGCTGACGCCTGGTGGCACGTCTCCTCCATCACGACTACCAACGTCGATGACCATGAGCAACCGTCGTGCATATGGAAGCTGCACTACGCTGCACACGCTAGCACAACGCGAAAGACGAAGCACGTAACTGACACACTAATACAACGCGCAAGACAAAGCACGTAACTGAATCGTCACCGAGTCAAATCAGCGCGTACAGCGCGTCGTAATTGCAGCCTCCGCGATCAACTTCAGAAACATTTTCAGAGCTAATTGCGGAGGCCACGCTCCGCTGTGCTGAGTACGGTGAACGCCACCTAGGTGGCGTTGGTAGTGCTTCTTGATGCCAGCGTCCCTTCGAATGCTGGCATCGAGGCGTCGTAGTGCTGAGACCACCGAAGCGTTCACTGTCGGTGCGCGTTAGTGTCATAATGCAGTACTTCTCTTTTCTGCTCGTAGGCGGCGGCACCGCCCCGAGCAAGAGCGCGGGTACACGGAGGAGTGTTAGATATATAAGGCGCGTCTGTGTCGCTCTCTGCAAATGCGTTTGTGGCGCAATGGGTTAAACGCTCGGCGATCTATCGTCGCGGACGAGAGGTCGTGGGTTCGATTTCCAAATTTTCCATGTTTGTGGAACTTTTTCTTCTGGTTTCTTTCTTTGTATTATGTTCGTGTACATTGTAAGCTGACGTATTTCCGTGACGGAAATACGTCAGTGAAGTCTTGGTGGACCCCGGCATAAAACACTTTCGTGTTAAAAGACGATATGAACACTGTGTCACACGGTGCGAGGACAACACGAGATCATCTGGGCAACCAGTCGAAAGTTAACAAAATGCGGACTCTGGCCCCCCAACCCTTTGTACTGGTCGGCATTACATACGCTAGTTACTGCCAAAACAATTTTCCAAAAATACTGCTTCCGAATTCTTCCTAATATTTGTTACCAATGTGACTCAAGCTGTAACTTCTAGTACGCTGAACTTTTATTTGTTATTTCTAATAGCGACGTTCAAAATGCAGGTACAGGGCACCATACACTTGATTGCTATCTTCTGGCGCTGAGACAGGTTTGCCTGCGCTCCTTTCAACGCCAGCGGTCCGCGAGTCCCGACGCGCGGGTTTTGGTTGTATGGTTGTATGATGGTTGCGTGCTGTATGGTTGTATGGGGTGGTGGGGTGTGCAATTGCGAACATGCACTATACCCATTTTAAGACTGTGGCTGGAATCATCTCCAACCAATCTGGTTTGCCGGTAGCCATTTCAACCCGAGCAATTTCGGACATCGCCTTTAGTTCACAGCTTTTACAGTACGCGGCGTACGTACGGACCTTTAGGATTCGAAATTCGCGCGATGACGCATGAAGTGTACTGGATGACAACAGAACACACGTAATAACAATAAAAGAAAAAATGGAGGACGCTTGAGCTTCGCCTTTAAGAGTAGAACGCGATAGCGTTATCGGGACTTGTTCGCATTGCATCGTTCGCATCCGGCAAGTTGGCTTCATTCACTGCAACACTGAACGTGGGAAATTCAGCGTACACCGATCCCCTTACAGTCGGCTTCACTTTTAAACAGAAAGGAATTGCGGGGAGGACGCTTTTCCAGGGTCAATATAAGTGGTGTTATGTTAAAATGTGAACGCCCTAGCACCTTGTTTATTATTTTATTAATTGTTTACTATTGTCCCGACGCGCGCGCATGTCCAAAGCGCATTACCAGGCGAAGTTCCAATTTGACCTGCCGACGATGCGAGCGCTATCTGGATATCATTTTCGCAAGTACCTGAGTGCGCGGCTGTAGGTTTGGTAGAAATGCTGGAAAAAGGGTTGTGTTTGAGTTTCCTCGTAGCAGAATTATGTTTTCTCGTACATGCAAATTACAATCCAAAACCTTGCATCACGTAGAGGGCCTGCGCGGTCGAGGTGGTTGGCGTAGTTGGGGATGATTTCCTCCTCCGCTGAGCCGACATCGCACGCCGACGCCGGTCGCCGATGCCAGATTTTCTGCGACGCCGGGCCCTTCACGCTATCGCGTTGAAAATAAAATAAAAAAATGTGGTTGATCCCTCTTATATAGGAATCGGTATAGAACACGAAAGTGAAACGTGTCTTCACAGAAGTAGTGTAATGTTTATTGCACATTGATATATAATGTCTATTGCTGTTTTGTGGCTAAAGCGCCCTTAGGCGTTGATGCACCCACGCTGACGCCTGGTGGCACGTCTCCTCCATCACGACTACCAACGTCGATGACCATGAGCAACCGTCGTGCATATGGAAGCTGCACTACGCTGCACACGCTAGCACAACGCGAAAGACGAAGCACGTAACTGACACACTAATACAACGCGCAAGACAAAGCACGTAACTGAATCGTCACCGAGTCAAATCAGCGCGTACAGCGCGTCGTAATTGCAGCCTCCGCGATCAACTTCAGAAACATTTTCAGAGCTAATTGCGGAGGCCACGCTCCGCTGTGCTGAGTACGGTGAACGCCACCTAGGTGGCGTTGGTAGTGCTTCTTGATGCCAGCGTCCCTTCGAATGCTGGCATCGAGGCGTCGTAGTGCTGAGACCACCGAAGCGTTCACTGTCGGTGCGCGTTAAGGCCGGAATACATGAAGCGAATAACCGGCGTCCGAGCGAAGAACTTCGTCGGGCGGCGAACGTCCGACGGCCGGCGTCAAGAAATTTGCCGTCCGCAGCCGATCTGCCTGTCCAAACATTTTCGTCGGGTGAACGCCGCCGCCGGAAGCGTCTAGCGCGCAGCGGTGGACGACAGCCAATCAGGAGGCACTAGTTCCGGTCGCAATGCATGCTGGTGTTTCGCGCGCGCGCGCCTTTTCGCGTCGTCTGCAATCGCGTTGGTGTTGCCGTGTCTGCATGTCTCTGCACCGATTGAGTAGTTCCTAGTATGATCTCTCAGGAATCGCGTTGTATTTGTACATCCCATATCCGCTGATCTGCGAGGAAACAGACAAGCAGTGCAAGCTCTCTACAACAACCTTCAACAGAAATCTTCTGATCTCAGAGGCCACATGCTGTCGTCATGCCTATCTCCCGACTTCCCCGATAGATGGCGCTGGCATCGGATATTTCTTTCGCTAGGCTTAGACGCGTTCGAAACGAGAAGCGATCTCGAAAACTACTCAAGGTTATCCATAATACTCTGTCGTCGAAGCGGCCTGAGACTAAGCGAAAGCCGTTTACGCAGTCATTTGCTTCCAACTAAGTGAATTCTACAAGGACAACGCCAAATTCAGTTCGAAGCGGGCGGCCGGGACCGCCGCCAACACGGCGGCCAACGCGCGGCGGCGTTCGCCGCATGTATTGCAACACAGCAAACATCCTGCGTCGTGTCGCCGCGTCGTTACTTGACGCGTGAAGTTCGTCGAGAAAGTTCGCTCCATGTATCCCGGGCTTTAGTGTCATAATGCAGTACTTCTCTTTTCTGCTCGTAGGCGGCGGCACCGCCCCGAGCAAGAGCGCGGGTACACGGAGGAGTGTTAGATATATAAGGCGCGTCTGTGTAGCTCTCTGCGAATGCGTTTGTGGCGCAATGGGTTAAACGCTCGGCGATCTATCGTCGCGGACCGAGAGGTCGTGGGTTCGATTCCTAAATTTTGCATGTTTGTGGAACTTTTTCTTCTGGTTTCTTTCTTTGTATTATGTTCTATGACGTATTTCCGTGACGGAAATACGTCAGTGAAGTCTTGGTGGACCCCGGAATAAAACACTTTCGTGTTAAAATGGCAGCCGACCCACGAAGTGAATGCTGATGATGGAGCGAAGCTCCTTGGACGATTGCGGCTGCTGCTCGAGCTTTCGCTTCGGGGTCTTGCTACCGTTGCCGGCGTGCTGCTGCTTCTCGTGCTCGTAGCTAGGGGTTAGCTTCGCGGCGTTGCCGTTGCGCTGTCGCGTCTCGTTCTCGAAGTGTAGGATCAGAGTCACGACGTTTGCGCTCACGTTCGCGCTCCTCCATACTGCTGCGCTAAGTGTAGCGACAGCTGCGCGGCGCCGGCGCAACACCTGTGTGCGGTCGGCATGCGCGCTGCGTGCGGTCTGCGAACAGTTCTGCGAATGACGTCGTGCACTTGCTCGGAGAGGGATTTCGGAGCGGCGCCGGCACAGCGCAAACCTGTGCGCGGTCGGTATGCGCGCTCCGTGCGCGCCGGGGAGCTACGACGACGACGGCGACAGCGGACATTGTGAGAACGTAAGGAGCTTGACTCCTAAAAAAAACAGTGCCACGCCAACAGGTTTTACAGTCGAGCATGGCTGAGTGCGAATCGGGAATGGCTGATCCGATAACCGCCGCGCGTATAAGACGAGTCGACTGTGAATCAGCAGTTTTTCTGCCGTTGATAGGCGTTTAGAGGCTCAGTCCCGCTTCGAGAAAGCGGGTGCAGAATTTTGAAAGAGCGGCCTCCTTCCCCCCCTCCCCCCCCCCTTCCGTCTATATTATCCTCGTCCATCTTTTTGTTCGATCGAAGGCGGCATCGTGCGGCTTCACCGGGCACCTTATAAAGGCAGAAATGCCCTTTTGTCGCTGCAGTTCTGGAAAGCTGATCCTCAAATAGTAAGGTAAGCTTGCCAGTGGTGGGGATGGACGCATGATTGACGTCCTTAATCTCGGTTTGCTTCAGCTTACGAGTCCATTTGCGCATTTGCGTGCAGGTGCCTGGTGGCGTTATGTTCACTGCCAGACAAATTTGTTTTTCTAAGGCGAACGCCTTAGGTAGCTATATTAGCGGTGCCCTCGGTGGTGACCTTGGCGAAACCGCGCCGTGACGAAAATTGCCGATGCCGCAAAGAGTAAAATCACCTCGACAAATTCTCAGATTGACGTCAGTTTTCTCAGAGACGTTCCTGTAAACAAAGTAAATTAGTGGCTTTGAAAAGAAAATTTGGTACATTTCAGCCGAACACCTTTTCTGAGGGCTTGGTAAGCGACGGGAGTAAAGGCAGAATATCATCTGTAACTGGTCAATGTTCAAAGCCCTGCTTCACTGCAGGGCTTCAAGTAAGGCGCATTAGTTTGAACTACCTGGAATAGTTCCGTTCTTTTCACAAGCTGGCATTAGTGGAAGACGTCCGAAGTCATTTATTTCATTATGCACGCGGCACGTTATGCCGCGCCCTTGCCTCTTAGCTAAGGATTAGTGAAACCGTTATGAAACCGAATATAGACCGATGTACACGACCGAGTTAAAACTCGGGGAAACTCATCGCGTTGGCTGAGTCTCTATAGTGGTCCGATGCTTTGCTTGATGTGGTAGGTTGAAACCCAGCTATTACGGTCGCCTTCATTTTTTGACGACGAACTACAGGGGCGTGTATTTTAACGTTCTAATGAACATTAGGAAACCCTAGATCAAGATTATTCCGTACCCTTTACTACGGCATCCCCCATTGCCCCCTGTTCAGATTCGGGTCGTTAAAATCAGTAAGCGAAAACTACCGATATCTTACGCTGATCAAACTAGTCAAGCAATTGCTTCTCGTTTTTTTAGCCGTCTCATAGCCTGGGAAATCCACAGCATGGTTAGGTACTTAATACGGGTGTGGCTAATGTGGCTGACCATGTCGCACCGGTGCTTTCTGAGTTTTCATTTTTTTTCTAACAAAATGCATAATAAACCATTACAATACTAGCAGTGTGGAGTGGCAAATACAGCATAGCCACCTCGGTTCTATAGTACCCAATTGGGCACGTTGCATTTATTCCTTTTCAAGGTTAGTTCAGCTGAAATTAAGTATAATATCCAACTGCGATTTAAAGTCTGAAGCCGGTGGAACTGTGTGAAAGGGGTTTAAGCACATTACTGCGTAAGCTTTCATGAAAATACCTACAAATTCGGTCTAGGACATTGTGTTGTCACAGACGACAAAAGGCAACCATCAAGTACCTCTTGGTTACTCCGAGTTGGCAAAAAATACAGGATGCGGCATCGATAAGCAAACGTTCCACGCGATGTTAGATCTTCAGCTGTGTCTTTTGGCCTTTAAAGAGGTTCTCATGACAGTAATCAAAAGAAGACGGTTACTTTCTTCATTTACATGGAGATGCATTTGCATAGAGATGAAGTGGCAGTATTGAAAATAGTAAATAAATAAATAAATAATGCCGCTTCCAGCATCTAACTGGGGTATTCCAATGAGAAATTGTGTTTTCACGTTCATAATATACCAGTCGGTAATAAGAACCGGCGTCAAAAGTTATTATGCCCCTAAGCGGCCTTCGGGACTGAGGAGGATAAACAGTTGAAATGGTATGGTTAATTTCACCTTAGCTTATGGCCTAAGAGTATAAATGGTTATTTAATCAGCTACCACACACTTTTCATCGCTCTGTACTTAGCCTCCAGGAGTTACAAAGAAGTCCGACATGCCAACTTGTGCCCTGAATCAAGCTGCTCTACATCTGCTGCATGATTCTTACTCTGATCGAATTCTAATTTATACAGATGGCTCTTCGGCTCTGTCCAGCTCTGCTGGTGCGGTAGTTATTCCGTCGGCATCATTCTGCAAGAAGTGCAAGATCAGCCACGTCACAACATCGACAAGGTCTGAACTTGCTGCCCTCCGTAGCGCAGTGCTTTATGTGCACCAACAATCACCAAATATTTGGGCTATATTCTATGATTCAAAGGCAGCTCTACAGTCACCTTTATCAGCTCTGCGCCGCAACCCACATGAACAATCGGTAGCAGAGATACGATTACGCTACCATCAAGCGGTGGTCAGAGGCCATGACATTGTATTTCAGGGGCTCCCTGGCCACTGCAACATCACTGGCAATGAATGTGCCGACAAAGCTGCCCGTGAAGCACATGACAAATATGAAAGAATCCCAATACCATTGTCAAGAACGGATGCAGCGCGGCACCTCAGCAGTCTTGCCCATACTATAACTCTAAGAAAATCGAATACACCAGAGTTTACCAACCGGTGCCTATATACCATGGACCCGCAGATTCAATTACAACTCTTATATATACTCGGTTTTAAACGACATGAAGCAACCTTACTTTTCCGCCTACGATTAGGAGTTTCTTTTACAAACTCCTATTCATTCCTAATTGGAATGGCGGCAAGTGCCAACTGCAGCACACGTGGTGTTGAGGAAACCACCAGACATCTCTTATGTGACTGCCCCAGATACGAAGAGAGGATTGCCCTTCGGACTGCTTTGAGGCACTTAGACGACAGGCCTTTTACGGAGGAGAAGATGTTGGGCCCGTGGCCTCGCGCGTCTTCTATGCACAGGGCTACAAAGGCGCTGCTGCGTTTTTTAAGCGCACAAGCCTGTATGACCGCCTGTGACGAAACTCAGCGATGAACGCTTGGCTGCAAATGTGCAAGGTGTGAACTGTTAACTTCTCTATTCCTTCTCCTCTTCCAATCTCTTCTCCCCCTTCCCCAGTGCAGTGTAGCCTACCGGACTCAGCCAGGTTAACCTGCCTGCCTTTTCCTTATGACTTCTCTCTCTCTCTCTCTCTCTCTCTCTCTCTGTACTTAGCCCTGCTTCCAGGAGTAGAAGAGGCATCGATGTTAACGCCAGGAACAGTAAGAATGCAAAACAGCCAAGCGTAGCTCAGCTAAAATTTCAGATATACAATAAAGATGTCTTTCTCATTGTCATTGTGCTTTGTTTTGTTTCAGTAAAGTTATCCGACACATTCGCTTCGTTTGCAGCGAGCTACCTATCCGCAATAGTAAATCTTTTCTTAAAGCAGGAAACAGTGCCACACATCTACATCCGTTTCGCGGCGATTTGCAGTAGATCGACGTATATGTGGCAATTTTCACCTTTGCTAAAATATATGTGCAAGACCTACGACCGAGACAAGAGATCCTTCCGTTTTCGGAAACCTGAGGCAAAGGAATAAATTCCCTGATGTGCGAGAGAAATGTGACGGCGAATTCACTTTACCAGTTTATAAAATGCATTTGATACTCTTAACGGTAGCAAGTAAGCGGTCGTTGGCACGCTCGTTGAGCGTCCCAGCGATCAACGCGGTGGTTTAGCATAAGTGATGCGAATGTTCCTTTGCGATTATGAAAACGTTTTCATGTGTTAAATCTATCAATTTGATGCAGATTGACGGTGTAATCGACGTTTTCTGGCTTACGTATCGTAATTATTATGTTTTTCATTTACCATAAACCTTATCTCCAATGTAAAATTTCTTAGGCGAACTTGAGAGGACTCTGGGCTCGGGCTTCCGTGTACGGGTGAGGGATAGTGTAACTGTATACGCAGAGCCTCGCTTTTCCTCGCGCCACCCGTACCGCCGTTGGCCGAGCGTCGTTACGTCGTGACAAGTGATATAAGTCGTCCGATTCGGTACAGAGAAGGCAACCTGGCAGAAACAACGCCGGTAGACCACAGAGTAATATACAAAAGGGTAAGAGAGGACACTTGCATAGGCTCCTGCGGTTGGATGGATGGATGAATGGATTAATGCTATGAGCGTCCCATTTGAAACGAGGTGGTGGGTTGCGCCACCAAGGTCTTGCTTTTTTTTTTTCCTAAAGTCCTGCCTTTATTTTTGAAAAAGAAACAATTGCAAAGAATTCCAAGCATCAAATTTTTTAACGTTACTGGGAATTCTGTTTCTGTACGTCTCCGTTGTTTGTGGTCTCCCTACTTTTCTGCCATCAAACCTCCAACCGCCTCTTACTAATCGCTATAGCGGACATGTCTACTTTGTCCCTGCTATATCCCTGAACCCAACTGCTTCAAAGAGGTGAGAGGAGCGTAGACTAGCAGCTGGGTAGATTTCTTCACATTCTAATAAAAGATGTTCCTTCGTTTCTCTAGCTTTACCACAGCAAGCACACACGTCTTCGTCCTTGGTGCACTTTGCATTATAACTACGCGTTCTAAGGCATCCTGATCTCGCTTCGAAAAGAAGCTTCCCATTGAGTTATCATAATTTTTTTTCAAAATTTCCCTTGTACCGATACTTATGATTTTAAGAGATCAGGTCGTATAAATCTTTTCCCTGCTTTTTTCCATCAGTACTGTAATCGTCTCTAGTTTATCTCCACGTGTGATCAGTTGATGTTTCCTTCCACTTTAAACCCAAGCGCTTCTGCAAGTTATACGTTACCCACGGTTCTCACTGGGTGAATCCCGTCGCATTCCATTAGGATGTGCTGAGTGGTCTCTGGATCTTTACTGTAGCATACATTCCTCATCTAGTGCCGAATATTTGCTCCGGTATGTTTTGCTCCTTAGGCAACCGGCTTGAGCCTCAAATAGCAAGGCACTGCCTTTTGTGTTATCCTACAAATTTTCCCTTCTAATTTCTTTCTTCTCATTCTTGTAAATCTCCATGGTCCTTTTTGTTTCCATTCTTTGCATCCAATTCACTGTCGCTATTTCGCTCACCTTCGTTCTGATGACTCCTGGTTACCTATTTATAGTTTCAATTATCCTGTACCTGGTTGACAACTTCCTTGACCTATTCCTTCATTCTGCGTCCACGCTTTTCATCTAGAGATACTTGTGCACTTGAGCCGCCCATTTATTTTCATTCATGTTCCTGAGCCTTTCTTCAAAACTACTTTTGCTCTGTGCTTCTGTGACTTCTAAAGGGGCCCAACCCATGTCACCCTGCACTGCCTCATTTGTGGTTTTACCGTGGCCTTCCAAAGCCAACTGGCCTACTGATTGAATTTGAATTTTGAATTGAATTTTAATCCGCAACAAGAAAAAGTTACGAGGAGGGCAGGTAAAAGCTGTAAGAACAGCTTGAGGTGCCCTGACGTATCATCTTGTCGATCTTTGGTTAACTTCCAACCTCGACAAGATGATTCTAAAGTACCTATATTGTAAAAGTACCACCATCTAATCTTTCCTCCGCCATCTCCCCTCCTAAAGCACTTGTTTTTGCTTTACTTTTTGCTTGCGAAACCAAGTCGACGTTGGCGCCCCTAGAAAGTTCACGTTGAAGCTTTCAAGCCGGGCGCGCGCCAACGCCGCCGCCGCCGCCGGCGACTGCGGCTGCGCAGAGTGAATTTCAACGTGGCTCTGAGGCGGAAAAAAATATACAGAAGTGACAGCGCGCGCTATCATCGACAAATCAGAGATACAAGAGAGAGACAAGCGGCGTTGATCAAAGGATGGCGGTACTTTTCCTATATTGGGATTTTCGATGATTCAGGTTTGCAACGCACCTAGCGGGTGTGTGGAATCTACACAGACTCAAAGATTGGGAGTGCAGGAAAACTAATCTCGAAGGCTATTTTCTGGCGATTAGAATAATTACACGGCCTCCGAGATCGCTTTCGTGCAAGTGCTCGTCCCCGGAAGCTATATCTTGATTTTTTAACGCGTTGCTTGCATGCATCGAGTAGCTTCGTGTAAGCTGTACCGCCAGAGCTGCAAGCACACGATGCCACTGAGTGTTTATGCAGACATTTTAAATAAACATGACTAGTGTTGGAAGAGAGGAAACTTTATTTTCAAATTAATCTCCCAGTACGCAGATGCACACTTCTTTTTTCGCAACGTTGAGCGAACGCAAGCACAAAAAGATGGACAATGCAAGACATGCCAATACAGCTGCCATATGTTGAGAATGAATTTCACAAAAGGAATAAACAGGCGATATTATAAAAAACCTCACAAAACAGCAAAACTGCAGAAGACATCATCAGCATTAAAGAGGAATACAACGCTCGTCTTTTGAAACCTAACATTTCTTATTAAGTAGCAGTTTCGGGCTGCATAGCAAACGACGAATGAAGGCTGCTCACTAAAGTTGTCAGTCAAGCACATACAATGCATGAGGCAAGCAACAACAGGTATCCTGTAATACATAACTATAACTCAATTTAAAAGCAACTTCTTGCCCAGATGGGATTGATGCCATCATCATAAAAACTGCAGTTCACTTATTTGCCATTCCAATCCAAACTCAGCAGTTTCAGATGTCGCAGAGCAGCAACCTGGCAGTTTATCCTGATGTCGCACTGACAGTGCAAATACGACAGTCATGATTGCTGCTGCCCGGGAGCTCTATTTCCACAACAGACAAGTAACTATCGCTAGGGAAGGAAGTCCTAGAACAGTGTAAAACAAATAATATTGCGTCCTCCACCAGGTTTTGGTGGACGAAGGAACCCTTTCAGACGCCACTTTTCAGAATCATAGAAAGTGCACACTTGCAGTAAAATAAGAATTTTCAATTTTTTGAATCTTTTGTCAAGTTTAAAAAATGTGCGCTCCACACGGAAACTCTCTACAGGAATATCAAATATGAGAAAATCAACTATTTTGTGCATAGAAACTTGAAAAGCACTTATCCAGCCAGTTGAAAATTGTGCCTTGTGCATGACATTGTAAAAAAAAAAAAGAATGAAAGAAGCGAGCCCACTGCATACAACAGCATACTGGCACCAAGCAAAAACACTAGTCTACTTTCCGACTCATTTTACCAAACATTTTGCACAAGTTATCCAAAATTGCAGAAAAATTCCAAAACCAAATGTGCATCTTTTACTTAATGCCCTAATAAGTTTAAAAATGATGTAAACATTAGGCGAATATTGAGTACTTAAGTAAAAATAAGTAATTCATTAATTAATCGCAAATACTTAATGTGAAGAAATCCACGAACATCATGCGCTAAGTCAAGAACACAAAAAAGCTCTCTTTGCCGAAAAGCACAATGCAACAAATGTCAACTTACGGCTGAACTGGAAAATATATAAGCAATTTGCAAAGCAATGAAGGAAAAAAAGAACGTGATGAAGGCGTTCTTACCAAGCAGCTGCCAAGCAGACCGACGTTCAGGCAGACGAACCCAGCGAAGATCACGGAGACGTCGAACATCTTTCACAGCGTCGCCTTGCCTGGTCACACGATGTTCATGATTCACGCTATCCCGCCATCGACGCCATGATTACCTTACATGGTCACGGCAGCCCTACTGATCGACGATTTCGAACTGTGCAATCCGGTACGATAAAGGCGGATTTAGAGCCGCACTGCGAGCCAGTGAAAGCCACATCTACAGCCACATAGACAAGTAGACGTATAGTACACTAGAAAAGTTACTACAGTAGATAACTAATATATACGCGCGTTCCCTTGGAGACTGGGAGTGTTGTATTGCGCTCTAGCGGGCGGCTTGAAGCTGCGTAGCTCCGCCGCTTTTAGGCTTGAGTATCCACTCTTGTAATTCGTATGTGACTCTGGGTATACCACTTGATTCAGTTCTTGTGCCATCGGCAAAGGCGCGTTCCCACCACGGCGTCAGTAAGCATTTCTGGCCGCTTAGGCCGAAGCAGCGGTCGCACTCTATCGCGTGCAGTGAAGCAGTATACACGCTCAACCTCGCCGCCACGCAAGAACTATCTGCAGCATCTCTGAGCATGACGGGACGCCATGCACCGGGGCTGCGAAAATCGCAATAAAAGCGGGAAAGCTGTTTACTCTCTGCCGTGCAGACGGACCGTTGTCTTCTGCAGTAGTTATTAATGTGAAAGCATCACGTGCGCCACGAGGCAGAAATGCCGACGTCGTCCGCAACGAGTGGTACCAAAAATCATTGTGACGTCATCAGCGTCTTGAGTGAAATCAGTAGTAATACAGAAGATAGCAAATGGTATGACAGCGTAATCAGTAGTAATTATGGGTAGGTTTTTGAATCAAAGTGAATTAAGGTGAAGTACAGTAAAGTGAATTAAGGGGACGTACAGTAGGTTAGAATGGATTACATTGGAGAAAGGTTGATTAACGTGAATCACAATATTAACTCGTAGCTACTTGGCGATGAGTTCTGAATGGTGGCGGTCTGGTGAATTATGAACACAGAGGAAAGAAAGCGAAGACAGGATCGCAAACAGGTTGTAATACTTAAGCGAAGGCATAATGCTTTCGCATTCAAACCACGTGAGGATATTTAAGGGACAGTCAATTTTTATGTGTATGGGCCGCCACAGGGCTATCGCTTTAAACCCCACCGCGCCTCTATCCGCCATATCAATCTTTGGAGTAAACCTTTTCTGTAATAGTGTCCATGATCCAAGGTTAAAACCCACCGAGTTTGGCAACGTCATAGTGCACAGATATCGCTTGAAAATCAACCATCCTTATAGTCCTCGGCGCCAACGTCCGTCACATCCAATTACCTTATCGTTGAAATGGCAGCTCCCGTCACATCCGAGTTGCGCCGCCCCTACTTCGGCCGGCAATACGCTGCACTGTCATTGCCTGATGGGGCCTCCTGCGTTACGGCGCGAGGCAAGTTTTCGCCCCTTCGCCAGAAACCGGCGTTTACTTTCTGCGCGCGCTAAGAGTACCTTTTACTTTCCCCTTTACCACATCACTTAGCAACATCTAGGTAAAAAAATTAAAATTAGATTCGGGAATTTTACGTGCCAAAGCAACGATCTGATTATGAGGCACGCCGTATTGGGGGACTCCGAAAATTTGGACCACCTTGGGTTCTTTAACGCGCACCTAAACCTAAGTAAACGGGTGTTTTCGCATTTCGCCCCCATCGAAATGCGGCCGCCGTGGCCGGGATGCGATTTCGCGACCTCGTGCTCAGCAGCCCAACACCACAGCCAGCTGAGCAACCACGGCGGATGAACGTTTCCCTCTGTATCCAAGCAGACCGCACAAAGAGCAATGGAACGAAAAATCTTAGGAGTAACTTTAAGAGACAGGAACAGAGTGGTGTGGATCAGAGAACAAACGGGGATAAACGATATTCTAGTTGACATTAAGCGGAAGAAATGGAGCTGGGCAGGCCATGTAATGCGTAGGATGGATAACCGGTGGACCATTAGGGTTACAGAATGGATACCAAGAGAAGGGAAGCGCAGTCGAGGACGGCCGAAAACCAGGTGGGATGAGGAAATTAGGAAATTCGCAGGCGCAAGTTGGAATACGCTAGCGCAAGACAGGGGTAATTGGAGATCGCAGGGAGAGGCCTTCGTCCTGTAGTGGACATAAATATAGGCTGATGATGATGATGATGATGATGATAATGATGATGATGATGATCCAAGCAGCAATAGGTGGCCGTTGGTGGTACTGCGGTACTGGCATGGTAGAAAAGGGGCGAAGGGCAGCGTCTGCATAGCTGTAAGCGCGCGGTTCGAAGCGCGGCTCGGGACACGGTTCAAGGAGTGGCTCAAAAGATGCAACTGCTTGTTGGAGTTCTTGGCGAAGAATTTCAGCGACCGAAGCAACATTAAACTCCTTCGTAATCTCCTCCCGCACGATGTCCCTGATTAGTTGGCGCTGCGAAGTCTCGTCTGTGACTGCCAGTATTGCGGCTCGCACTGTTAGTCAGGCGTTCATATTGCCGGCAACGCTGCTGGAGCGCCCGCTCGTTTGTTGTGGCTTCCTTGATGAATTCTTCCACTGTTGTAGGTGGGCTGCGCACAAGACCAGCGAATAGCTGATCTTTGACGCCACGCATGAGATGGCTCAGCTTCTTCGAATCAGGTATGTTGGGATCTGGATGGCGAAACAAACGAGACATGTCCTCAGCAAACATGGAAACACTTTCGTTGGGCTTCTGGACGCGCAACTCGAGTTGGCGTTGTGCATTATCTCGGCGATCAGTGCTTCCGAAGGTATCCAGTAGCCGACTGAAAAACTCGTCCAACGTTCTCAAATGTGCCTCGCGGTTTTGAAACCACGTCCTTGCGCTCCCTTCACGAGCGAAGTACACGTTGGAAAGCTTCTGGTCCGGGCGCTACTGATTGATTTTGGCTGCGCGTTCGTTCTGGTCCAGCTAGTCTTCGGTGCCTTCATACGTGTCCCGGTGGAAGCGGGTGGGGACTAGAGTGTTTTGAACAAGTCACCTGCGTTGAACTTGCAATCGCCATTTCCTGAGTCGGTGAGGTTGCTGACAAAGTTCCTTGCACGAGATTGAATTCCGGGCACGGGCCTTGCAGGCGGCGGCTTGCGCGGTGTAAAAGTGTCTCGATGCATGGATGATGTCTTGAAGGGCTAGATACAGGGCTGTTCCTGGAATTTTCCGACTCACTAGGCGATTATGCGATACCCAGCACTTCCACCAGTGTCGCGGCTCAGGGGAAACAAGAACCCGCCGCGGTGGCTCAGTTAGCTAAGGCGTTGCGCTGCTGAGCACGAGGTCGCGCGATCGAATCCCGGTCGCGGCGGCCGCATTTCGATGGAGGCGAAATGCAAAAACACCCGTGCGCTTGCGTTGTAGTGCATGATAAAGAACCCCAGGTGGTCAAAACTAATCCGGAGCACTCCAGTACGGCGTGCCTCATAATCAGAACTGGTTTTGGAACGCAAACCTCAGAAAGAAGGGGAGGCATGAGTGGAGCGCCGCATTTAATCGAGACAGTTCGAACAAGCGCTCAGTTCAGGCTTCTTCTCTATCACTTCACTCGCACACTCGAGGTCGTCGTCTTTGTCGTCAGCGTGGTTGGGCACAGATAAGGGCGCGGCAATATGCAGGTGTGCAGCGCATGTGCAACGCGCACAATCCAAAGTGATATCCCAGGAAGTTATACGCGTTACAGTCACTGACCCATGAATCAAGTTTCCTTTCGATGAAATAGCCCTCAGCCAACCCACGCGCAACTGTATCACGACTTTGTTTTAAAATTCGAGCAGCTGATAGTTCGGGTTCACACATGCGCGATTTACAGTAAAGAGGACGGTGTGAGCCAGTTCCATTCCTCGTGGATAGCGCTTGCTTTCGTAGGCGATGATTTATGCATTGGCCAATTTGGCCTATGTACAAGGTCCTGCGTATTTCGCTTAACGTTTTCGAAAAAGATTTTGCGTTTACCGCTGCACTTGTCTTGCGGAAGTTTTGCGCAAGGATCGCTCTTTGGTGTATACGTCGTTCTGTGTCAGACTTACCACAGTTAATTGCCTGGTTCCAAAGAAAAAAGTGAAAAGTTGCCTTCGCTTATGGGGATGAGAGCTGCTGTCGCCACGGTGCAAGCATCAAGTTGCGTCGCCACCTGCCGGCAGCCACAAAACGCAATCTGTCAAGGAGGGTTTCCGCGTGTTGCCCGCTCCTGGAAATGTCAGTCTTCTGCAAAAAATACTAATTCTCAAAGAAGACGATCGTTCACCCGAAGCAAAACTCTAACAAAGCTAAAACCTTGTCTACAAACATGCTAGCTCCATTCTCAAATGCAATGTCCTAGTTTGCCTCAATGACCAACCTCACCGCCTCGAATCACTCTTTGTGAGGAATTGGATAAAAGGAATATTCGACATAGATTACCTGCTGCTGTTCAACAAAACTCTCGCCAACTGGGGTGACTGAGTATGTGCCAATGAGTGTACGGCAAGCGACGGTAGAATGCTCAGCGTTTGTCGGCACCAGCACGCCCCGCTTCTCGGCTCTGAGGCCGCTCGTGGATTTCTTTGGCCCACATGTTACTGTGGCCCACTCGTTAGCCACAGCAGCGCGCCAGGGATTGCGTGAGGTGAGACGGCATCGCCACGACGCGCGCTCGATGACCATCCTCGCATCGGTGCCCCAATGAGCTCTGGCCTCCAGTTTGCTTCGCCCCTGCCATGGCGACATCTTCACCCTCTCGTTTCCCACACTCTCCGCCTCCCCGTTGGTACTGAGCCGTGCTCCCTAAAAGCCTACAGAAGGTAGCGCCAACCCCTCAGCCTTCATAAAGAACCAGTTCTTTCAGACGCGCGCGCGCATCCGTGGCGTGCGGCGCTGACCACAGGCTGCTGCTGAATGCTGGCTCAGGTAGCACCTACCGTTATGGCACATTACTCGCAGCACAGAACTCAAAGGAATACTCAGCGGCGTTCAAGTGAACATTCACGCTTTCGCATTCACAACTCGCGAGAAATGCTTAGGTGTCCTCGGATTTTTTTTAGATCATACAGAACACTAAGTTGTCTCCTGTGGCAGATAGCATAATTATAGTCATTCAGCTGGATTGCTCAAATAAGCAGACATTACTCTCACAAGAAATATAAACGTAGAGTTGACTAATTAACGAAAACTTAATATTTAACATCTTTATCTACTATTAAATCGCACATATTGGAATTCAGGAATTGCAGTAGGCGAGTTCTCAGTGTGTATCCATCTTCAAAAATTTTCAGGATGACACTAGTCTCGCGCTAATAATTCTCGATGTTGGCAACAAAATAAATTAACGACCCAGTTAAATTCGTTGTTCAATCTATAAAACCATGCTAAAAAATACGTACACAACAGGCATTCTTACCGCCAGTGTCATGGTGCGTATTTTGAAACCGGTATGCAAGCTGCATACTCCATCAGCACGAAGTGCAGTGCAAGTACTGGATACTCTTAATCCAGTGCTTGCAAGTCTCGAGTAAGCCCCGTGGCTCACCCACCGCCTCCTCCTATTCACGCAACGACCACTGGCCCTTGGTTCATGTCAGATGCCTTCAACGCACATCACCAGCTATGGGACTTGACTTTGGTGTCATGGTGCCTCGCTGCACACACAATGCTCACTCTCTTCCTCTATTCCTCTTTTAATTCCCCCTTTCCCTTACCCCCTGTGTAGGGTAGCAAACCGGTCGTTCGTCTGGTTGACCTCCCTGCCTTTCCTCTCTTCGTTTTCTCTCTCTCTTGAAACCGGTGCCATCTTCACTATTCTCTCCAAGTTGATATGCCTTGAAAACAAGTAGGCTACAGCTCGCATAATACAATATGAGCCGTAAATTAAATAAATATATGTCTTTTGTTTTTGTTGATTAATCGATTGATGATTTAAATTTCTCCTCCTAGTACGGCACACGTCTTCCAGTAATCTAGCGCAAAAGTTAGGATCGCGTATCTACCACAGGAATCTTTTTTAATTGTGTATGGTCTAAATAAATTTATAAATTGCAATATGTGCAATAAGGAAACATAATTAGTGAATTTTTGTTACAGCCGATTACACATTTCAATTTTTGTCTATTCGAGGAGACCACCTCATCCACTAGAATTGTACTATCTGCTACAAGCAATAAAAAAATTGAATTTGTAGGCTGAAATACCCTGTGTCATGTAACAAATACAAAACATTTGTTTCGCTTATTGTTGTCCTCACGAAACTGTCTCGGGCTTGCTACAGCAGACAATCGTATACTGCTGCGCCCTTGTAAAAGCTATTAAAAAAAATGTGACCCGGTTGACGACACTAATCTCGCAATTTCATCAAATATTGCTTAACTTTAAAAAAGCCAGACGAAGCTGACGCGTCGAACAAATGGTTTTAAGTTTTTTGTTTGAGAACGCGTGGGGAAGGGGGGCATCCAAATGGTAAATGCTAACTTCATCCTTTGCTGATCAGTTCATGCAGGTAAATTTATTGCGCTATGTTTTGAAATAGTTTCAGTGCAAGTGACATCCGCCAACCACATCTATTTCCTAAAATGCTTGAATACAGAGACCAGGTCTGACGAGGAAAAACACATATATAAAGGACGACTAAGCAGTTAGAAAAACTGCAACGGCCGTTTGAATTAATAGCGCTAGGTTTAGCACACGTCCTAATAGAATTATGATCTTTGTTTCCCTCGTTTTTCTGTGATATATTGAGGAGGTCTCTAGGACGACATTATGGAAATTAGGACTATACGTGCACGACTTCGGAACAACCATTGTATATTTATGTCCTTCCCTACTTTCTACACTCGCATGCACGCAACAGGTACCCCAGCGGATTTCTGTATGGGTGATGGTAAACAATGCTTGCCCAAATCGGAGTGCCACCTTCCATTGCGAGGACACCCCGAAACTTGCCCTTTACCTGGCTATGTCTGCTGCCAAATGAACGGTAAGTGATCCTCCCTGCATTATTTTTTCAGGGTATGCTGATTTTTTTCGCTACGAACAGCATACAAATGAAACCTCAATGCAGGTTTAATATCTAAAATTAAAAATTGTACAGTGCCAAAATAAGAGATGTAGGCGGCGCGCGTTGAGCGCATGACATAAGCTATGCTAGAACTGTAGCGTTTATTCCGCGTGTTTAGGAATTAGGAAATAAAACTACTTTCATGCATGTGCAAGAGGTAGAAAATATTGTTCCAGTACTATAGGCCCGCAGTACGAGTCCTTGTCCAAGCTAGTGCACTGTTTGCATTGATATAGCGCTTTGGCGTAAAGTACCGTCACCGAATACCCATGAGACTATACAAGTATACGCGCATCCCCAATTCAAAGGCACACTAAGCTTCAAAAAGGCACTACCTCACCAGTACAGGAATTTGGGTCCTGACGTAGCGTACGATCGCTGTATCGATCATGAAAGTTGCAACGGACGGTGGCCCTCAGGCAACAGCGTTTGCGGACGCCCGATCAAAGTGCCCGTCAGACCTGTACGCACCAGATAGTCCAATAATATTTGAATTGGAATGTGGTGCTGCTACAAATTCAACTTGCACCAGAGTTCACATTTGTTAAAGTTGGTACGGATTTGTGGAGAAATCATGGAAGCGCGACAACAAGGCCTGGCAAATCAATACTCGCAAATCAATATTTATTGCAGAAACACGGATGTAAAGACAAGGTGTAGAAAATGTTCAGATGCGAAACTTTTATAAGAACGCTTGGCAATGATGAAAATCAGGAAAGCGAAGACAGAAACGGGCCGATGGATTCATAGAGAAATGACAAACAGCCCATGCGCGAAAACTCAATCGCTATCACAATGATCACAATTCTAGGAGATTACTCTCACTTCGCGATAATACCACTGAAATTACACTATTGCAAGATTCACCAGCATATTAAATAAAGAAATAAATGAAATAATATAAACGTGTGAAACGTTTTCTCTATTTCACATTTTCCTGAACAGATATATGATCGGTTTTTAGCAAATTACCTGAAGGGCACGCACCCGACCCATTTTCCGATACGTAGATGATTACGTTGTTTTAATCGATAAACATTCTCTGAATACATCTTGTCGGCTTTCTTAAATTTT
Organism: Dermacentor silvarum; assembly: GCF_013339745.2. NCBI lineage: Eukaryota > Metazoa > Arthropoda > Arachnida > Ixodida > Ixodidae > Dermacentor > Dermacentor silvarum. The sequence continues at coordinate 125,359,764 of NC_051157.2, forward strand.
TTTAGTGTGCTCGTGCCTTTCATTGACTTTAACTGCCCCAAGATAAGCACTTGCAATTTTCGGATATGCTATTACATTACCTTTGGGCCCCATGTGCTGGAATTTCTACCCTGGTTGATCAAGTCCACGCTTGAATTAAGGATGAACGCACTCAAAACTAAATAAGGGGATAGAATTTTCTTGTGTGTGGTCTACGTTTACAGCTGATTCTAGGCATCTTATTCACAAGAATTTTTATCTTCGAGTACGAAGGTTTGTTCCCCTTTGGTTTTACAAAGCGGCAATTGCGGGAGGCTCCTTAATCAACTCAAAACCGCGTTTGATTTTAAACAAAAACACAAATCTAGTAAAATAAGTTCACTGTCATCCCATACCTTCCAATAGCAGCACGTGATACAAATATGTAGGCTCTCGTTTTTCCATACAAGTGATAGACAGTGCACTTGATAAACTGGCTCGTGTTTGTGCCACGGTTTACAAGCAAACTAGACGAGAAGCTACAGGACCCATAATAAATCAGTACGGCTTCATCAAGAGCCTGTGAAAATGTATGACATGTGTACGTGCTGCGGTTAATCAAATTTACATGCACTGCGGCCGTGTGCACATATGTAAGAATGGGCGATGCCTAAATTAGTACCGACAGAGCATTTTCGACTGTTATGTGCATTGCGCTAAATGATGGTCATAAGAAAACCTATACTCCACTATGTTCTGGAAAGCCTCAAGAAAATATTATTTAGGGCACTGATTATTGACAGCATTTTGTGTAGCATCTAGGTCCTGGAACTTTAGTTACCGCCAAAAACTACGGAAGTGAAAAATATAATGACAGTAATCTCTTCAATAAACGACTAATTGTGGAAAAGAGCAGTATGAGCGCACATTACGGACCCCATTTATAGCTGCACTCCAACAAGGGAAGCACTTGTTCACCATTGTTTCAAAACACAATCGTGGTGTTTAGGCATATGAACACTTTGGAAAAATAACTAAAGTGTATTTGACTCAGAAAGCTGGTGAATCTTTCATTGATGGGCTTGCGGTGTCATTATAGCGCAGCAAGATGAATCACCTCAAAGCGTCTATAATACGCCATACCTCAGTTTTTTATTCATTTGGTGCTTCCATAATGAATTTAGGCAGCAGGGTTTCTTTTTCTGTGCATTCACTCCCTGTATTATTTTTTAATTTTTTTGCTGACATTCCCTCGGGCGCAGTACCTTTTGTACAATTTTGGCGTCTGCGCATTCAGTACTGCTTACGTTTAAATAAGTGTTTTTTCGATTGAACATCTAGTTGTAATTGTGCCCTTGTGATGTCTGTTTTTTATCTTGAATGCGCAACCGCAAAAAAAGTAAATTTACTTTAGCCGCGATTATGTTGTAAATGAAGAATAAACACCAATAAGGCAACTTTCGCATAGCCACAGTACTGTAATTGCAGAGTACGTCTTCTTAGTAACCTTAAAGGGGCCCTAAAGCAACCCTACGGCTTGTTGAAATAACCTATTCCGCGGCTAGCATACGCTGCTGTGAACATCTCAGCCAAGTTTCGCTATCATAGGCGGCGCGTGGAGCTCGCAAGCAGAGCGCGAAATTACCTTTCTCTCCGGCTCTCTCGTTCCACCAGAACCCATGATCCTCACTCTCGTCTGTGTGCTCTATTACGTAATAAAATAAATTCCAATACGTGGCTGCTATTGGTAGCTGCGGTCGGCTTCCAGTGGCCACCGTGGGGTGCCGCCACGAGATCACTGGCTGCTTGCTGTGGACGACCGCGTTTGGCTTATGTTTAGCGCTTCATAGGCACCAACATCGGAAATCGAGGCGTATACGTTAACTCGCTGTGGACATTCGCGTTTGGCTTACGTTGATGCGTCATAAGCACCAAAATGGGAAGTCCTGGCGTCTACGTTAACATCCACAGTGAAATATGAACTGTGCCTCACGGTGACGTTTCGAAGGCGGAGCGTTGTGGCCCCGCCCCACACCGCCGTAGCGTTCGCAGTACAAGACATTGGAGGAGGAATAGGAGCAAGCGGACGCCGTGTTTTATTGCCAATAGATCCGCTTCTGCTGAACGCATTCAAATACTTTCTGCGACAAAGTATTTCTGAAGTAGCCTATTTTCACTTCATATGTTTTTCTCCACTTTGATAAAAAGTGGTTCAAGGCCCCTTTAAGCAGGACGCAGTGTTGCTGCAGGCACCTGCAGCAACACTGAAAACTTGCTAGAATACTCGTGCTGGAGAGAAGGACTTTGCTGTAACATACGAACACTTTACCACAAGATAGCATCTGCTAATCCACACACATAGTTATTTATGACGGGGCTTATCCATTCTTATAACGGTAGTGTATGCCAAGAGGCAGGAGGCGTTGATGACATTTTGTGCTCTTGCCAAAAATGTCGAGAAGAAAGGGCTGCTGTCATAGACAACGGACAAAAGAGTGCTCTTCCACGTCTTGTGTTCCCAGAAGGAACAGTTAGAGCCCGCAAAGAAGCTTCAATTATTCCGTTTGCATTGGTAAGAGAGGCTGGTTTGATGGGATTGTGGTGGCAAAACGCGGTAACCTTGTAAGACATGCTAAGGTGGTGCTATTTCCAGCATCGATCACAAGGCTAAAGCCGCATGTTACTACAACATAGTACAACCATAAGATTATGGTTACTCAATGCCTCGATGCCCGCGATGCCGCTTCATTGTTGCTGCCGTCAGGGGGAGGCGCTCTCTGTGCAAGTAGCGATGAGGTTAGAAGGGTTTTGCACAATTTTTCCCGGGGGAAAGCGGTAGGAGACAATAGAATAAGGGTATATTTAATTAATGGTGGAGGGAATATTATACATTAAAGCTTCTGGCATTTCTCACACAATGCCTCATGATTAAAGTGAGAGTTGGAAGAATGGCAAGATCACACTAACACATAAGAAAGGAAACGTTAAAAAATTAAAGAGCTTTAGGCCCAGTAGCTTGCTTTCAGTATTGTCTAAAACAGGGGTCTAAGAACTTTTTGGCCAGAGGGCCGAATTGTCGACCAGTTGTGGTGGGGGCCGGGCGATAAAGAAATGTATAACTACTAGTCAAAATGAATTTTGTAAACACAGGCCACAGTACTGATCGTCGCCTAATACCATCGTTCCAATTATTCAATAAATTACTTTAAATAGTCGTGTTTACCTTCTTGCCTCATGCCAGAGAAGTAGCGAATTAATTATTTGAGGATTACAATTTCACTTTTACACCCAAGTGTGCATGAATATATAAATATGAAATGTTAAATACTCATGGTAGAAAAGGAGCTTGTTTACATTTCCAGGTATCACACACATTGTTCATTTGTCACAGTCATTTTGCTTCCTCCAAGCAGATAACTACTAGACGTTGTAATGGCGCCATTCCTTACAAGCGGTGCTTTGTTTTGCTGATGCGTCGTAGCTGCAGCTCCAATATTTCAACAAGTTGGTGCTGACTTTGGGTACTTTGTTTGCTTTTCATTATTGTCAGATACCTCACATCATCAGATACCTCAAGAGGTATCTTCAGGGTCGCATGAGCATTTTTTGATGGCACGCTAAGTTCCAAGTTCTAAAAGTTCATTAAGCTCTCGCGCGGTTGATCGAAAGTGATAACCTGGTTGAAACATTAACCACTTCTCAGCCAATAATAATTTACTTGACAGTTAATTCACTAAATCGCAAGCCTTTCATCGCAGGTTTTCATGCGGGGTTAAAAAAATAATGTGTGGCTGGTTGTCAGAAGTTATTTACGAGGGAACTCCCTATTTGTACTATAAACACTGTGTACAGTTGTGATATCGAACACAACGGGCCTAAAGGCGTTCGGGAGCCTGTAAGAACCTCGCAATATTTACAGAGAAGCAGAGATCAATAGAAATGGCACATACGGTAATGACAGCGTGCTACAACACTAAAAAAGGCAAGAAGGACATGGAACTTTGTTTTGGGCTAGTTCGTTCATTATTTAATTTGGGCAGTACGAGAATACACGGAAAAAATGCACCGTCCTATTTACGTGTCCATTCTTCGTCCTTGTTTTTCACTCTGCCTGGTCTGTGATGAAGCGGAAAAATTCCGGGACGCTTAAGCTTCGGCTTCAAAAGTGGAACGCGACAGCGTTATCGGGCTCCGTTCGCATCACATTTTTCTTTATGAGTAGGCTTTACTACAACGCAGAATGTGAGAAAGCCAACTTACAAAGACAAAGTTTAAACTGAATCTATTAAAGTCGGCTTCACTTTTAAACACAAATAAATTGCTGGGAGGACATTTTTACAGGAGCAATTTAAGCCATCTTATATCAAAATGTGAAGGCGCTAGGATCGTTTTGTTTTATTTTATTATTTTGTTCGCTGTTGCGCCGAGGCACTAGCGTGTCCAAAATTTAGAAAGGCTTGGTTTTCAACTTAAACTTACAGCGCAAACACCTAAGACGGACCCCTAAAGAATGATACGACACACACTGGCTCTGACTAACAAGTTCTTTATTTTTACGTCGTCAATGCATATATAAACCCTAGGCCACACAACCGCGCAGGCGCACAGTTTACGCCAAATTATCACATACGCAAACGTAGGAAGTCAAATTCAGATGGGCGCAGGTCTTAGGTGTTTGCGATACAGCCGCCTACGTCTTGGTGCTCTCATGATCGTTTCCTTAACTTGGTAGGCACCAAAATTGGCACAGCATGAGAGAAGTGTATGATGAACATAAGGAATAGGTCATGACATGAATGTCATGACATGCGTGTCATTAGGTCATGACAATGACCCAGCGAATAAGATTAAGACTCAAAAACCACTGAAATGGGTTCGGAGATGGGTACTAAGTGAAGGAAACACTAAATGATGCTGGGAGAAGTCATAGTCATGACCATGACTATGACTTCCGCTCTACGGGGGGAGCCCTGTAGCGCTCCTTGCCTCGGGCCTGGGCCACAGGCCACAACTTGCTCCGCGTGCAGCGCCCGCCAATGAAGAGGAAGTTATCCCCTGAACGCTGCATATTTATTTTAAAAAATAATAAAAACAGCAGTTTGAAACTCAACGCTGTCGGAGCTGGGTCTTGCTCGTATTAGCTCCGACATAATAGACTGGCAAGAAAACAAGAACTATTATTACGCTATCAGCGGCTGGAATCCGTGCGTTTATCTAGGCTATTTACTGACAGGGAACCCTGAACATGATAATGATATTTCGAGCAGAATAAAACTGAATTGGAACACACGGCCATATTTCGAAATTACTCCTTGCCGCTATCCTTAAAATCAAAATTCTACGATCATTGGGTTATATGGGTACTAAAGCCCGCATTCACAAACCAACCTTAACTTAACGCTATAAATTGCAGCTTTATAAGCGTAAGAAAATTATAAGGTTGACAAAAGCCCAAAGTGTATTTCTGAAACGTGCCTAATTGAGTGAAAAGGCAGCCTTATTAAAGGCGGTCGAATCATCATAAGAGACGGGCATGCGAGCGAAATTATGAGCTTTTGTTCGTCTCCATCGTCCTTTATTTAAACAAAAGCAGTTACATGCCGCTTAAAACCTTAAATATAAAAAGCGGTATACAGATGCAATGTAGTGTAAATGTCAAAAAGCTATGTAAATAACGAGGAGTTCTACGCGTTGTGCGCCTCTCGACTGGCAACATGAGTCGCCCATTGTTTTGCTTTTTTCGCTGTCTCTACATGGCACGAAAATACATCATCAGCTTGTTTTTATGTCCACTGCAGGACCAAGGCATCTCCCAGCGACCTCTAATTGCCCCTGTCTTGCGCTAGCTGATTCACCAACTTGCGCCTGCATATTTCCTAATTTTAACAACCCCCCTAATTTTTTGCCATCCTCGACTGCGCTTTTCTTCCCTTGCAACCATTCTGTAACTCTAATGGTCCACAGGTTATCTGTCCTACGCTTTACATTGTCTGCCTAGCTGAATTGTTTTCTCTTAATGTGAACTAGAATATCGGATATCGCCGTTTTCTCTCTGATCCACACCGCTCTCTTCCAGTCTTCTAATGTTACGCCTAACATTTTTTACGTTCCATCACTCTTTTCGCTGTCCTTAATTTGTTCTGAGACTAACATTTATTGAGGTAAAAGGGAAGGGGTTTAGGAGCTAGATGGGTGGGGCCCCAAGTCCAGGGCTCCACTGGCTTCTGCCGCCAGCCGGACGTGGCCCAGAAGCGCTAGTTGCACTTCCGGGTCTGAGCTAGCGAGGAGTGCCTCCCATTGCTCCGGAGAGCTTTCTAGTCTGTACCTATCCTGTAAGGAATTTAATTTCTCTGGCCTTTTACTACATCCCCATGAGACGTGGTAGAGGGTCGGTGGCGATTCGCGACACCACGGACAATCGTGCCCGTACAAGGTTGGAAAAATTTTGTGCAGTCGCAATAAATTTGGATAGACCCCCGTTTGAATTCTACGGAGGTCCATTGCGTCTTCCACTTCAAGAGATTTGTGGGGGACGCCATACTTTTGCCGTGCGCCTCGCTGATGAGCAAGAATCTCGCGCGGATCCAACCGAGCAGGATCGCTGTCTTCCTCCCCGCGAAGGCCATGCAGTGTCGTGTGGGGTGGTTGTAATTGGGAGGGCGGCTGGTGCTCCGCTCGGTTCGTGAGCTCTCGAGCTAGAGCGTCCGCCCTCTCGTTACCCTCTAGGCCAGCATGTCCCGGGCACCAGACCAGCCTATAAGTGTTTTTTAGTTCCCTTCCTAATAAGTTGCGTATTTTTAACGGGAGGCGGCCGTTCGTAAAGAATCGGCACGCCTCCTGGGAATCCGAGATGATGGTGATGTAGGCCTTCCCGACTTTTCGCTCCCCATGTTTAATTGCCAAGGCGATGGCGAAACACTCGGCTTTGGCGATCGAGGACGTGTACAGGGAGGCGCTTGATACCATGCTACTCGTGTCGCTATTGATTACTGTAACCACTGCGCGCTTCCAATTATATCTCGAAGCATCTGCGTAGAGTACGTTGTCATTGCCTCTGACTAGTTTTCGGAGCCATTTTATTCGTTCCTCTCTCCTTTTTTATGCCTTTCTTTGGCCATATTCTTCGGGATAGGGGCTACCGAGATGTTGCGTCGAACGGATTCTGGCATGTCCACTAGCACCTCGTCCAAGTTTTGGGGATGCGGTGGAAAGCCCGTCCTTATCAGAATCTCCCTTCCCGACCTCGTCTGGCTGAGACGGTTCCTTTGAGAGATTAATGTAGCAGCCTTGAGCTCGGCGTACGTGTTATGCACGCCGATCCCGAGGAGCCTGTCTGTCGCAGTGGCCACCGGTAAACCTAATGCCGCCTTGTAGATCCCTCTAATGATAGAGTCTACTTGCCCTTCCTCGCTCTTGTTGAGCGTGTGGAAGGGCAAGCTGTAGGTCAACTTACTTATTACGAGCGCCTGCACTAAACGTAGAGTGTCGGTTTCCTTCATCCCCTTTTTGTGGAAGGTGATCCTCTGAATCATCCTAGCCACCTGTTTGGTTGCCGATTTTAGGAGACCAATTGTGTAATCTGCCCTACCGTTGCTCTGAACCCAGAAACCCAGGATACGAGCAACGGTGACCTCTTTAATTTTCTGATTTTCGATTTGGATTTCTATTTGTCCGTTACTTTTGTAACGTTTTCCATGTATACGGATCACCTCCGACTTTTCGGGGGCGCAGCTGAGACCGCTGGCTCTGGCAAAGTTTTCTACGACCAGGGCCGCCTCCTGCAGGGTCTGCTCCTTGCTGGCCAGAGACCCGCGCGTGGCCCATAGAGTGATGTCATCCGCGTAGAGGGTGTAACCTAGCTGCGGGACACCGTCCAAGGCCCGCGCGAGTCTACGCATGGCGATGTTAAACAACAAAGGAGATATGATGGCTCCCTGAGGCGTGCCCTTGTTTGGCATTTGGAAAGGTTCAGACTTTACTTGTGAGATACCAATTGTTGCCGTCCTCTCCGTGAGGAAAGCCCTTATATAGTTGAATATGTTTTCGCCGCAACCAATCATATTTAACTCTGAGAGTATAGCCTCGTGAGATATATTATCAAAAGCCCCCTTCAGGTCGAGAGCAAGCAGCAAATGCTCCCCACCCGTGGTAACGCGTTTTAGGACCTCTTCCTGTAACAGGAAGAAAGCGTCCTGTGTCGAGAGGCGACTGCGGAAGCCCAGCATGGTAGCCGGGAACAGGCCCCCGTCCTCTATGAAATTTTGAAGTCTGGTGTGAATGACCCGTTCGAAAAGCTTTCCCATGCATGACGTCAGTGATATGGGTCTGAGTGCCTGCAGAGAAGGCTTCTTCCCGGGTTTTGGAATGGTTATAATTTTGGCCTTTTTCCATTCTTCAGGGATCTTTCCTTTAATCCAATAGTGTTCATTAAATTTATTTGTTAGGTCCTCTATGACTTTGTCACTAAGGTTCCTGATCATGGCATTTGTAATTTGGTCCTCACCGGGGACTGTGTTCCTCTTGGCCGCCTGGGCTGCCGCAAAGACCTCCGCCTTTGTTATCGGCGCGTCTAGGTTTTCATTTTTTGCTCCCGTGTAACTGATTTGATTTGTCGAATTTGTTGTGGTTGCACTCTCGCCAATGTATCTGGCCTTGAGAGCCTTTATGAGGTCGTCATCCGTGCCCGGGAAGTCTTCCGCGATTTTCTGCATTGTTCGGTTGGTCGCGGATTTGGACTTATCTGGGTCAAGGATGTTCCTCAGGATGGTCCAAGTTTTAGCAGTGCTTAGTGTGCCCTGAAGCGAGCTGCAAAAGCTGACCCATCCCTCAGTTGCCAATTTGCTTGCATGTTCGTTTGCTTCCTCTGCCCGAGCCGCGATCCTGCGCAAGAGTTTCCTATTCAGTCGTTGACTTCTCCACCGCTTCAGAAGGCTTCGCCTGATCTCCCATAGGCGTAACAGGTGGCTATCTACTGCCGGTGCCTCTATGGTTCTTGCTATTTTCTTCGTTGTGTTTGCGTGTACCGATTTTATGTACTCAGACCAAGCCTCAATTGATTCCGGTACGGATTCGGGTGGGGGATCCCATTTTCTGAATTCCGCCCAATCTGTGATCCTCGCGTCCCCTATGACTCTGCGCAGTTTGGGTGTCGATAGGGAGACGCTGATGATATAATGGTCGCTTCCTAGATTTTCCTCCAGATTTGTCCAGGAAGCGTCTTTGATGTTGAAGGTGAAAGTGAGGTCTGGGAACGTGTCCCTACTTACACTGTTGCCTACTCTTGTGGGCGAGGTGGGAAGCGTTATTAAGGTCAGACCCAGCCTAGACGCAGCGTGATCGAGACTCGTTCCCTTGGGTGAGTCTTTTATATAACCCCATGCGCTGTTAAGTGCGTTAAAATCGCCCAACACCAATAGGCGGTCCTTGTTGCCCGTGATATTAACCGCTTGCGCAAGGAGCTCGCTAAAATCCACATCTCTCTCTTTTGGAGGACTGTATAAGTTCACTATTACAGTCCTCGCTTTGCCCCTCTTTTGGGGGAATAAGCTGATTATTTGATGATTGAATTTAAGACTTTCTATATACTCTGCCTTTGCCGCAATCGTCTTACTCACCAGCGTGGCTATGCGGGGATAATTAGGGTTTTGCAGGGTGTAGTATCCGCGCAGCTTGACCATTTTAATGCCAATTTCTTGCAAGCATACTACGTCCGGTTGAATTGGTGCCGAGTTTATATAATTCTGGAGTGCAGCTGCGCGCTTGTGAAAAGTGCGGCAATTCCACTGCCAGATCTCTAATTGTTCTGCACTTTTTAAATTATTTTTGGCCATGATGTATGGGCGCTTCCGTGTCGTCGCGCTCCGCCTTTGATTGTTTGCTCCTGCCCGCGGAGGCCGAGCGAGGGCGCTTGTTTATCGCCCTCTGCAAACTTCCCACGGCTTCGTTTACGTACTGTCGTTGAGTACTCAATTCCTCTCCGACGAAAAGTTTGATTTCCATCATGAAATCTTGTAGGAGTTTATTAACGTTAGCGATACCCTGCCTGTTTTCCTGTAACTGTGCCTGTATTTGCTGCGTTAATTGATCGTTGTTATTTAGTATAATGTTCGGGGTGGTGGTGGTATTTTCGTCCATCCTCCCTTCCCCTCCTTCACCTGACGTCGCTGTTCCCTTTGAATTCACGCGGTTTATTGACGGTGTATCGCTTGTACTCTCACTACAGCCTCTAGCTGTCCCTTTCGGAAATTGTGGTGGTGGCTGCAGCTTAGCCTCTAGCCTTCTCTCTAATGAAGATATTGCCGCCTGTAAATCATTTCGCTCCTCGGCCATTTGTTTCCTGAGCTGCTTGACCTCTTGCGTCAGCCTCTTATTTTCTTCTAATATTTTTTTATATTGCGGATTTTCTGTTAGCGGAGCACTGGGAGATACTACTCTCGCCCAGCTCACCTGATTTTTGTTTGTCCGACCGGCGGCTTGCGGGTCTTTTGATTCCTTGGCCTAGAGAGAGCCCGTCTTGGTCTGGGGTCCTCCGCTTTTGTTCTGTTTCTTTAGGCTGGATGACCCAGGGTGAGCAGATACCGAGCTGCCGTTGTTGATTTGCCACTGGTTCCTAGATTGAGATATTGATCTGGAACTCGATGGGGATTGGGATCTTGATCTCGACTGGTGCTGTTCCTCCCGTTCCGAGCTGAACCATCGATGCTTGTGCAGTTCCAGTTGAGGGAATTCGCTGTCCGAGTTGGCATCGCAGGTCCACTCAGGTTGGTCTCCCCTCTTTTTTGGCTGCTCCATCCTGGATTTTCTGGGAGGAGCAACGCTTTTAAGTTTTTTCTTGCATAGACTGTCTCCCGTGGGGTGCTCCCCGTCACAGATGGCACACTTGGGGGTGCAGTGGTGTCCTAGCGTTGGTTCTCTTGCCCCGCACTTGGGGCACACGTTGACATTTGGAGTTGGACATACATCCGTTCGGTGTCCGGTTAAGAGGCATATCTTGCATACCTGTACTGTTGGCTTGTATGGGTAGCAGATTAACTCGGCTCCCATCATGTATACGCTCCTTGGCAGTACACGGCCCGTGAATGTGATTATTGCCGTCTTTGACGAGCCCAACATTCTTGCTCTCTCAATTTTCACTCCTTGTGTCCGAACACGCAGGTTCTCCATAAGCTCAGCCTGCGAAGTTCCGGCTGGTATTCCGTGAACTATTCCCCGCAGGACGCCTTCGGGGTCGGCCACGTATGCGTTGAAGGAGTGAGTTGTCCCCCTGATGTTTAATTGGCTGATCTCTCGCAGCTTACTCGCCACGTCTTCGCTTGGCGTGGATAAGATTACAATGTTTGATCCTGGGTGGATCCGCAACAAAAAGTTGTTGCCGTTGAAACTTTGTTGGCAGGCATCTATCACCGCCCTGGAGAGTTCCAGTCCCAATATGTTTTTCACGAAAAGACCCCTGTGTGGCCTCAGAATAATCTTGATATCCTCTTTTGGCAGAGGAGGTGGGCCGCGGCGTTTCATCCGTCGTAATCCCTGTTTGGCGTGACTTTTTTCTTTTTCGGCGAGTGGATCGCTTTTCGATTTCTCGTTTGCATTCGCAGTCTTCTCCATGTCGGATTTCTGCTTTAACTGTTTCTTCTGTTGCCTGCGCGAGAGGACGGTGTGCCAAGCGTCCTCAGTCCAAGCGCGGCGTTCCGAATGGTTCTCGTCGCAATACTCGTTTCCGAGAGACGCGTCGCCAGACGCCGGTTGTTCATCCGAACTTGTCTGCGGAGACGAGATTTCCCTCTCGTCCGTTTCATTGGTTAGACATATCGGCTCCTGAGAAGGGCCGGGAAGCTCTTCATCGACGTCCATATGGCGAAAAAGTTGTCGCAGTTTCACCTGAAAGGCGAAGCATCAATTGCGATAGCAAATTTGTAGAGAGCTATACGGAGTAATGATAGTAGCTTTATCAGCTGTATAAACTTGGACATGCAGCAGCACCGGCAACACGCATAACTGTTGTCGACGCCATCGGCGTTTTGCCCGCGTTCGCACAAAATGCGTGCGGCGTTGGTGACTGTTGCCGGAGCCTCTTATATAAATAGGCACTTGGTGCCGCAGTTAAACGTCGCCTCCCTTCCCCCCCCTCCCCCACGGCCTCTCGCGCGTCGGAAGAAGGCGCGTTTGCTCTACATATATGGTGATTCTAAAGGAGGAAAGAGACGCCTACTTCTGCAGCCCTTAAGAGAGCACGGCGCAGAACTCGCGTTTGTTCTCCGCCGTGCGTTCACTCCCCGTGAAAGCGCGCGTCCCTCGCGCCCTTTCGCTCGCACATACAGCGTTCGGCGGCGCGCGGCGACGATTTCATCTCCATTGACGTCATACGGAACCTCACGGCGACGGCGACGGCAACGGCGACGACGACGGCGACGGCGACGCCGACGGCAGAAATCTGCTTTAGAGTGTCCATATAATTGCTATCGCAATAAAAAGGCGATCAAGCCCAGGTGGACATGCTGTTGGCTTACGCGTTTCCCGCTACTGTTCTTAGCGTTTCACACAGAAAGGAACGAAGGTGAGGTAAATATCGCTCACCTTGAGTCCTTCGTTCGTGTCGGTAAGTGTCCAAATTCACTGGTTGTTGGTCCGTGCGCCCACACAGACACACAAAGCCGTCGCACCCCGCACGTGCGAGAGTCTCCCGCGACGCGCGACGCCGGCCGTAGTCGTCGTGAGGGTTAGCGTCCTTACTTGTGCTTCCAATCTTCCGAAAGCGGTTTCTCCTCGTAAAGTCGTTCCTGGTCCGAGATCGTGGTATCCACGGGATCCTCACAGCTTCACGAAGCAGAATATACGGTTTTCAGGTGGGTTTGAGCGAAAATTCCTCTTGAAAACCTTTGAGAAGGCGGAGCGTAGTGCGAGTCCGTCCTCGCTGATCGGCGCTCCGCCTGGTGTCCGTAAAAGTACAAAACAACTAACACGGAAGAGGCCAATGTCGCATAGTTCAATGAGAGAAGTTTCACAGAAGCCTTGTAGTTTGAGTGGGCAAAATATACTAAGCTCATATATCACGGTTCATTGTGACCGATCGACCAAATAAAGAGCATAGAAAATTGTGAAAAACATGTTGGTCTTCTAGTTATTGTGTCATTTGAATGGAAAAGAAAAATTGAAAAAGGATTATTGGCCGCTAATTGGTGTTTAATGCAAACCCTGAGGAAACACATAACACTGCGGACGAATATGAATGTTTCAGCTTTTAATTAGATGGTTGCCATGATCATAAATGTTCGCGTCCACGTGCAGTTCACTGAGCGACATTTATTATGTTTCAGCTATTAAACAGTTGGCACGAAAATATATGCTACTTCACTTGCGGTTACCTAAGGAAACAAGTATGTAAAACTTGTAGTGGTTGAGTATTATCCTCACCATAGTATGCCTTGCTGTTCGAGGTGTCGCTAGGTTGTGTGTAGGCAGTGCTGCAGAAGCTTCACCCTTGAGTGTCCTGGAGGGCCTTGGACTGGGAGACAGGACAATATACACCAAGTGCAATGATAAGGGACTATTGACTGGAACATAGTTTGGAATTGCTGATCGTGCAAACGAAACACCAGATGCACAGTTGAAGCTAAAACGCAGGACTAATAGCGACACCATTGGCTTCATTTAAAATTTAAGCCCAATAATGACCAGCAAGCAGGACATTGTTAGGGAGATCAGTGGCTGTGGCTATATACTGTATTTTTTGTCTACTGTCCCAAAAAATGTTGATAAAGCTTACCAGCACAGTTGGCATGGTATAAATTTTATTACTGAAGTAAAATGTTGGAGCCTAGCAAGGGTGTTAATTATGTCTAATGAGAGGACATAGGTGAAGTATAATTCAGAGAAGGAGTGCGTTTTCCTTATTCCAACTTTACTGAAAAAAGTAGTTTTTCATCTTACATCATAACACTGCTTTGCTGCAGTTTGTTTTATTCTCCTTATCTTGTACTTATCCTAGATTGACTAAAATGAGGTTATAATGTAGCATATATGGCTTTCATTCATTAGCACTTCCTTTTGCCAGTGTTAACAATGAAATTTGAACGCAGTATGCTTGTCACCTGTGTCAAAAAAAGGACTGTAATGTAGCCAATGATAGGTTGAACAGTTCTATCTTTCTCTTCATTCTGAGCATTACTAATAGATCTCTTAAATCTGTTGAAAACATCTTACAAAAAGCTGTATGACAGTCTCATATGCATTTCTGAAACTGAAATGATTACTTTAATGGTGAAATCCAAAATATATATTACAAGGAAACACCAGATTTTTGCAAAGCTAATCAGAACTTGAATGAACCAAGGCACATATGTGAGAAAATGTCTTAAGCAAGCTCTGTGATCATTACGACAATCAAACATGCCAGGACATGTTGGATTTCGGAAGGCTCATCAGCGATGTCTGAATCAGTCAAGGATGCACTAGCAGATGTAGCAGTACCCTCTGCTAGCACATCAATCAGACAAAGCCCTTAGAGATGTCCATATCCATTGTGGCTTGAGAGAGACCTGCCTAAATAAAAGAAAAGCATATATCACTTCAGGAATGGTGGGGGACATCTACCATAGACATGAAAAAGGTATGATCTAACTGGAAACATGCATTATGGCTGCATACAGCTGTGCATCAACTTACTGGTTCAACTTGATGCTGTTATGTTCCCGTGGATGTAGCTGCTTCACTTTAAGGTTGACTCATTGATGTGACATCGTTCTTTGCAAGCGTCTGCAGTTAAAGAATAACCCACCAGATATTTTTAAGGACCAACAATAACATTTGCTGTGGAATGCATTTACACAACCTTGGCAGAGTCATGACCTGTGCATGCTTTCCCTACACACCGCATCCCCTTGTGTAGAAAACTATATTTGATCTAAGTGTGCTTGTAAAATACACATACAGAGAATTGAATCTCGGGGCAAATGGAGCTGTAGTAACTTTGCAGTGCATGTTTCAGAGAAAAATCTCATAGATATGGCTGTAACACATGCATAATGTAATGTAATGCCCCCTCTGTAATACGTCCAGGCCTTCAGGGTACTACTAATAAATGAATGAAAATGATGTTCACTCCTGTAATATAAAGTAAAACTGAATTATTTCATCTGAACTGTCATTTACGTGTTGTTTAAAATATGTCAACCAACATCACATCTTCTGAAAAAAAAAGAAAATGATATTTAGCCTCAACATGGGGAGTGATTGAAACTTTGCAACATGATTTTGAACTTTGCACTCACAAGCCGAGTTTCTACGAGCAGAATATTCTCTACAAAATTATTGTTCTTGGCGACTATTGCAAAACTTGGCATGTTATATGAAGACTAATCTTTCATGGTTTCTTCAATTAATTAATTTTGTTGCAATTTTGATTCTTTTCAGCCTAAAGAAATGCATACAAATTCAGTCAATAACAATTTTTATAGCAGGAAATGTTATTCTTTGACAATAAATAGCTTCACATCGTGGGCTTTTTAGGAGTGTACGCTAGCTGATAAAAGTACTTTAAGGAGAAATAAATGTTTAACACTTAGTGGGAATTATGACAAAGTTGAAAAAATGGCTTGAATAGTATTGCACCACTATTTCGTCAGTTAATCACACGAGCACGTAGTCACTAACGATCGCGAATATTGCAGTTCCATTTTCATAAATAAAAGAAACGTTCATTGTGCTTACCTATGGAAGGACAAACCATCGCGCCGATTTTCTGTTTGATTAGGGCATCCTGGCACACAACACTTCATCGCGCAGGTGCGCCTACTGCTGACGGGAGTTCTCGCCGGTCTGCTAAGAGGCCGAAGACGTTGAGCAGATCTCGAGCAACAGTGTCGACTGCGCTACCTTAACTACAGGCCGGCACGGCCCTCAATATGTTCGGAGTCTCCGGCTCACCAGTCCATCCTTGGGCACAAGACGGGACGAATTTTTTCCCGTCGGGAAACAGTCACTTCGGACCCTGTACGCTCGCTTAATCGCCTGCACATTTTGCGGGTGCGAAAGGCATCATTGTTTCCCAGAAGACGTCCTCAAACGCAACGAATCGTCGTCGGAAGGGCGGCTTGGTTTCCTTCACACGTTTGCAGGGCGAAAGGTTCCCTCGTTTCCCTGAAACCACACCGAAACGCAACCAGTCGTCCTTGAGGTGGTCCTCTCGGGTTGTTGGGCGCAATGCCGGTTAACCGACGCCTTCGTTCGCAACAGCCTTGGCGCCTGTCTGCTAATTAAGCGGCGAGACAAAACTGCTTCACACACTCGTGTTCCTTCACCAGTCGTGTTCCTGCACACGCCAAGTATGTGCGCATATTCCGAAACCCCCGCGGAAGACAAAACCGAAGCCACCGAAGCAAGCCGAGTAATATCTAGCGCTTGCCTATCACGTGAGGGCCTATTTCCCATCATCCCATTCCTCTAAATTTTTTATGACTAGGATTCAAAATTGTCACGTGACGCTCCCTCCTAGTTTTTTTCCTTCTTCCATGGTCGGAATAGACAGCCCTGACATTTCGTTATGTGCAATTGGGCAAGTGCTAGCTGATATTTGTAACAGTAGACAACATGGTCCACTCCACATGATAACTGGGCTTATCAATGAATTTACAACTGCCACAGAAATGGTATGAATCATTAGCAATGCAATAAAATATCATAACAGAACAAGAAACCAGAAGTGAAGAAGTATAGTCCACCGGATCATAGTCCCTAATACGCGTTACTAATGCAGCTAACCACGTTCTGAATGAAGCTACGCCTCAAAGTTTATTTAGCACCTAACTTCCGTTCGAGTTCTATTCTATCACGCATAAATCAGACCGAAACTTGAATACGCATTTGCCGTTCGGGACGATCACCAAAGCAACCTTAATAAAACTAGAGTGTACTAGAATGGGGGAGCGGGTCCAGCGGACGCCCTAGCAAGCGCTGAGGGTGAAGCAATAGAGAGTTTTAGTTTCACGTACGTGGAAGAGTTCGCGTACGTGGAGCTCCTACGTGACTGAAATGCGCATGCGCAGAACGTGGAGGCCGCCCGCGCGTCTTGCGGACGCGCGTGAAAACTTCGCGCTTGCGTTGCGTGCTCTACGTACGTGGCGGTCCGACGGGGCGCTCTCGCGAGTTACGAAACTATCGAGAGACAGCAGGTTTCAAGATGGCGGCAGACCAAGCGAACGTTCCGAGCAGTGCTCCGCGCCTAAGATTTTCAAAAAGTGACGACTTAGATCTACTTCGTGATGTTCGAGAGTGCAACCCATTCGAAGACATGATGCGGCATCCAATGAGATGGACAGAAATCGCCGTGCGGCTGTCGGCGGCCAGGGGAAAAGTGTTCAGTGCTCGAACTGTGCACGATCGCACAGATCTCCTGCTCACGCAGTACGCTGACAAGGACAGCAAAAGCCTCTGCACCTTGTTGCTTCAGTTGTGTGTAGCGAAATAGATAGACGGTAAAGGTCAGTATATTTTTCGCATGCGGAAGCATCCATCGTATGTATGCGAGGGCTCCACGCAGGGACTTCTGGCGCTGCTTCTGCGTACGTGAAACTATAAACGTAGCGGACGCGTGCTGCGGAACATACGCAGAGTTCTCACGTTTGCGTACGCAAAGCATCCACGTACGTGAAACTAAAACTCTCTAATAAACGCGGAAAATGTGGCGGCGCTGCCATCGCCTTATTCTGAATCTCCGGCCAATAAACGTTGGCTCCGGCTCTTTAGGCATCGCTACAGTGTACTAGAAGGGGGCAGTGGGCTTACTCTCCGGCGGAGGCTATGCGATGCGGCGGCTCCACGAATGTCGCGAATATGAGCTTCTCCGATAGCCCGAGTGGCGGCGCTGGCGTCGGTTTCAATGGAACGTGGGTGCGACGGCGCAGCTGCCCAGTGCCCGCCCAGTGCCCGATCATATTAGTTGGAGTTGCTGATGTGCGTTGTTTTTTCTGTGGACGTCGTCGCGTGTTTTTTTTTTCCTTCAGTGTTTTTTTTTTTTGCACATAGCCTGCAAGAGATTCGCATGCCTTGCAGTAACTGAGCCATGCTGCGGCATCGACAAAACCACTGTTAGGCGCCTGGCTGCCAAACAGGCTATGTTTATGTGAAGGATGGGCTGAAGTTCTCCTTGTTTGGCGTCCCGAAGGATAAAAATATGCAGAAAGAGTGGGAAAAGAACCTCCATAGAACCTCCCCTGGACGACACGAGCGCAGTATGCGAGCTCCATTTCGAGCCACGTTTTGTGCTCAACTCGAACGCAGTTCCTGATCACTGTGAATTGTTTTTCTTTTTATGGTCTAGTTAGGTCAGTTAGCGAAGGAAACTGCGAGGAATATACACTGGCCTCCTTACTGGAAGTTGACTCTCTCGAAGCATCAGGTGACAGAAATGAGTGCCGTCAAACTGCTGCTAGCGCTACTGCCACAGAGGCCACACAAACGTGGTACCCCAGCATTGCACGGGCCTGCGGGTTTCAAACGACCATAACCAGCACGTGGCCAGAAGCGACTCGAGGCTCACTTACCACATTGCGGGCTATGCTGGTATTGTCAATTCCAGCACAAAATGCCAAGAATGCATAAAGCTGCTCACTATGACGCCACCAGGCGAAAGTTTTCAACTTGCCCGGCTAACAAACTTCTGGACCGAGGAGGCCTCCTTTATCCCTCCAGTCAGCTGTACGGCTTTGTGAAAATTCTAGTGGATCTTTTCACAGAATACTTCTCTCAGAGTGAGGTACACTCTGACAGCGTTATGGATATGCTGGAAGTTGCTAAGAGTAAGCTTTCCTTCGAAGTTGGCTGCAATGTGCACGCTCTTAGCCTCACAGCTAAAATAATTAGTTTTTACATTGTCACACGTCTGCATTTTTATGTGAAAGGAATTAACTGTGACAAGGCAGGAAAGCGGCAGAGGGCCAAGCAGCTGAAGTTGAGCCGTTGCACATGAGTTGAAGTGCATGAAACAATGGCTTGCTGTACTTCTTACAAATAAAAGCTTTGTGTCAGCAACAGCCCTGTTAACTTCACTTTGCTTACCCTTATATAACCGTACATAAGCATAGGCCGGAGCCTTTGTCAAGTGAACTAGTTTTCACTTTTTTTTTCAGGCCTCCCTCCATTTCTTTATGGAAAAAAACAAACCTGATTTGATTTAACAAATGTGTGCCGGCGTAATGATGGTTCACAATAAACGCAGAAGGCTACTGGGAAGCATGGAACAACTAAAGTAGAACAATGAAATATTTAAGCCATATATACATATTCATTTTGGCTAAGCAAAGGCACAAACCTGATTAGCATGCCTGATTTTTTTTTGAGCCCAGCTGGGAACTATGTCTGTGTTTTCTGTCTGACAAAATTTTACATTAGGTCGACACGGCATGAAACCGTTTTCAAAATTTTTTTTACGATTGCCCGATAATTCGGGAAATTCGAAGGCCCCTTCCACATAAGCAACATCCGTCAGCGACGACCTCTTTGCACAAAAGGTCTGAGTTAGGATAGGCAGCAAATTGCCCAAAAGTTGCCGTCTTCCTTTTCCACAAGGTACTATTATGGCAAATATCATGTGGCCTAAACAAATATAGTGCTTGCTAAAGATATGTAAAGACTGTCAAGTATGCCAAAATTAAAAACAAATAAGAGTGTGAACTGCTTCGAACTGAAACCGACAGAAACGCAAGGAAAATCAAAGCTTCTGCAAGCAAAGCTTCCATTGAAGTTGCCAGTGGCGCCACCTCTTGGATGCGACGCTGACTGCGTCAAAGGAGCGGCTGAGTAAGCCCACTGCCCCCTTCTAGTACACTGTAGCAGCGCTCATAGGCTGAGGCGAGCTCGCCGGCTCAGTAGCTGTCGTCTGCTCAACGCACCTTCGTTATTGCGTCGTTTGCGTTCTTTCCTCCGCTCCTTTTCCATTTTATTTACAATATATCGGTGGGGAATAATTTCAGTGTCATCGTTACCGAGTTTCTGCCTGTCAAATCTCCATGCAGCTGCGGTAGGGTCTCCGACGCGACAAGCGTCCGGCCCGCTAGCGGGGCCGCTCATTCGGGAGAAAGGGACGGTGGCGCCACCTGGATTTTCAATAAAAAATTCCTCAGCGCAGAGCCCTCATTGGACCCACTCCACCAATCTAGTACGCTCTAATAAAAAGTTGTCGCAGTTTCACCTGAAAGGCGAAGCATCAATTGCGATAGCAAATGTGTAGAGAGCTATACGGAGTAATGATATTAGCTTTATCAGCTGTATAAACTTGGACATGCAGCAGCACCGGCAACACGCAGAACTGTTGTCGACGCCGTCGGCGTTTTGCCCGCGTTCCCTCAAAATGCGTGCGGCGTTGGTGACTGTTGCCGGAGCCTCTGATATAAATAGGCACTTGGTGCCGCAGCTAAACATCGCCTCCCTTCCCTCCCCCTCCCCCCCTCCCCCACAGCCTTTCCCGCGTCGGAAGAAGGTACGTTTACTCTACATATATGGTGATTGTAGAGGAGGAAAGAGACGCCTACTTCTGCAGCCCTTAAAGGAACACAGCGCAGAACGCGCGTTTGTCCTCCGCCGTGCGTTGAACGCGCGTTGTCCTCCGCCGCGCGTTGTCCGCGTTGTCCTCCGCCGAGTGAAAGCGCGCGTCCCTCGCGCCCTTTCACTCGCACATACAGCGTTCGGCGGCGCGCGGCGACTATTTCATCTCCATTGACGTCATACGGAACCTCACGGCGACGGCGATGCCGACGGCAGAAATCTGCTTTTGAGTGTCCATATAATTGCTATCGCAATAAAACGATAGAATATGTCGGAAACCGATCAGCCCAATTCATTTTCTATATATAAGATATCATTCTAGTGTCACCTAACTAACATCTCGTGCAAAGATTGAGAGTCTTTCATCACGCCGAAGGATAGCATTTCTTTGCCTATTCTTCAAGTATTACCACGCGTCACCTTTTACTCCTCCCACTAAGCCAGCCTATCGTCCTGCATATCGCACTCATCACGAAAAATCTGTATTGCCGCCATCTGCTCGAAGCACTGCGCACCGTTCTTCAATTTCTGTAGAGACACCACAA